>NC_142539.1:7301071-7460714 GCF_056151865.1 Erythranthe guttata | reverse complement strand
GAACAAGAAGACAACTGTTTGGCAATCCAAAGGTTTTCTTTGTAAAACTTCTTAAGTAGGTAATGTATATTCCTATCACATCCAAACCTATAATATACCTATGTTTCATCCTCCCATTATAAGATTTCCAAATATTTCACTTTGGAAATAAAATAAAAGCCATGTACACAAAAATTGTGCGATTTCATAGTAGTATTTAAGAAAAGACAAATTTATTTAAGAATTAAGAAGAAATCGAGAGATTTTAATTCGGAGAAACTTTAAGAGGACAATTAATAGAAGACAAAACCGGATCATTGATTTTGAAAAGAATTCAAATCAATTTCCTTCACTGTTGTACTCAATTTATAAACTTTATAGTTCACAGCCAACATATAAGTTATCCCACTAAATGCACTAATCCAATATCACAATGAAAATACACGTGCACTAATTAATATAGTAATCCAACTAATTTATGTAACTAAAAACTGAGTAAAAAGCTATATGACAAATAAGTATCACATGTCGACTCCAATGGGCAACCTCCATCTTGATGAAGCATGACATCAATAATAGTATCCTCATATTTCATGTTGAGCTTTGCAAACAAATTCATTTTACATCATTACTATTTTCATGCCTTATAACTAAACTTCGACATATTATCAGATGAAAATATTTTCATTTATATTTATTCCATTTCAATATAACTTTCGCTTAATGTTTTCCATATTATCTGCACATTATTTTAAAATTTTCAGTGATACATTATTCATTTTTATTTTCTGAATTTAACCATTATTAATTAACTTTCAAAATTAGAATGAGTAATTATTAGAGTTAATCAGTGACAAAGAAATTGTAATCGTTTTATCCAAACATATATTTGAAGGATGTGTGCTTGTTTAATAGCGTTTTAGTACTTTTGTTTCAAGCCTAATGAAAATGTTTTTAGTTTGAAACTATGTGAGATGCATATAAGATAAAAATAACAACTTACTGTGTGAATTTTTTTACTGGGAAATAGGATTTTTTTTTTAAATATCATTATTTAAGATTTAATTTGGAAATTTTGATAAATATTTAGAATTTTGATTTTATTAATTACCTTATGTAGGGCGATTACATCTAAGTTGTTGCCCGTCGAACAAAAAGACAACTGTTTGGTACTCCAAAGTGTTTTCTTTGCAAAACTTTATAATTCACAGCCAACATATAAGTTATCCCACTAAATGCACTAATCCAATATTACAATGAAAATACACGTGCACTAATTAATATACTAATCCAACTAATTTATGTAACAAAAAACAGAGTAAAAAGTTATATGACAAATAACTATCGCATGTCGACTCCAATGTGGGCAACCTCCATCTTGATGAAGCATGACATCAATAATACTATCCTCATATTGCATGCTGAGCTTTGCAAACAAATTCATTTAACATCATTACTATTTTCATGCCTTATAAATAAACTTCGACATATTATCACATGAAAATGAAAATATATTTTTTAACAAACTTCCATTGTTCTTTCACTTATATTCGTTCCATTTCAACATAACTTTCGCTTAATGTTTTACATATTATCTGAACATTATTTTAAGTTTTCAATGATACATTATTCATTTTTGTTTTCTGAATTTTACCATTATTAATTAACTTTCACAATTAGAATGAGTAATTATTGGAGCTAATCAGTGACAAGGAAATTGTAATCATTTTATACAGACATAAATTTGAAAGGTTTGTGCATGTTTAATAGCTTTTTAGTACTTTTGTTTCAACCCTAATTAAATTTTTATTAGTTTGAAACCATGGGGAATGCATATAAGATAAAAATAACGACTTACTATGTGATATTTTTTAGAGTGAAATAGGATTTTTTTTTTTAAATATTATTATTTAAGATTATAGTTGGAAATTTTTATAAATACCTAGAATTGGGATTTTATTAATTACCTTATGTAGGGTGAAATTGCAACTAAGTTGTTGCTTATGGAACAAGAAGTCAATTGTTTGGTAATCCAAAGTGTTTTCATTGCAAAAATTCTTAAGTAGCTAACATAAATTCCTATCACATCCAAACCTATAATATACTTAGGTCTCATCCTACTATTATAACATTTCCAAACAATTCACTTTGTAAATAAAATAAAATGCATGTTTATAAAAATTGTGCGATTTCATATTAGTCATTTGAGAAAAGAAAAATCTTTTAAGAATAAAGAAGAAATCAAGAGAGTTTAATTAGGATAAAGATTAAGATGATAATTAATAGAAGATAAAAGAAGATGATTGATTTCGTAAAGAATTCGAATCCATTTCCATCATTGACGTACTCAATTTATAGGCTTTACAATTCATAACCAACTTATAAATTATCCTACTAATTGCACTAATCCACTAATACAATGAAAAATACACGTGCACTAATTAATATACTAATTCAAATAATTTATGTAACTAAAAAAAGAGTAAAATGTTATATGACAAATAACTGTCATATGTCAACTCCCATGGGCAACCTCCCTCTTGATGAAGCATGACATCAATAGTATCCCCATATTACATGATGAGCCTTGCAAACAAATTCATTTTACATCATTACTATTTTCATGCCTTATAAATGAACTTCGACATTTTATCAGATGAACATGAAAATATAAAGTTTACAAAATTCCATTGTTTTAAACTTATATTCATACCATTTCAAGATAACTTTCGCTTAATGTTTTCTATATTATCTGCACATTACTTTAAAATTTTCAATGATACATTATTCATATTTGTTTTCTTAGTTTTATTATTATTAAGTAACTTTCACAATTAGATTAATCATTATATACATACATATATTTCAACGATTTTTGCATGTTTAATAGCATTCTAGTACTTTTTTTGCAACCTTAATTAAAATATTGTTAGATTGAAACCAAGGGAGATGCATATAAGATAAAAATAACAACTTACTGTGTGATGTTTTTTTACGGTGAACTCGGATTCTTTTTTTAAATATCATTATTTAAGATTTACTTTGGAAATTTTAATAAACATTTAGAATTTCGATTTTATTAATTACCTTATGTAGGGTGCGATTACTACTAAGTTGTTGCCCGTCGAACAAGAAGACAACTGTTTGGTAATCCAAAGTGTTTTCGTGCAAAAATTCTGAAGTATGTAACTTATATTCCTATAACATCCAAACCTATAATATACCTATTTCTCATCCTTGCATTATAACATTTCCAAACAAATCAATTTGTAAAATAATAAAAAATAAAAAAATGTATGGATACCCAAATTGTGCGATTTCTTATAGTCATTTGAGCAAAGAAAAATAATTTAAGAATTAAGAAGAAATCGAGAGATAATTAGGAGAAGGATTAAGAGCAGAATTAATAGAATACAAAGGAAGATAATTGATTTCATAAATACTTCACATCCATTTTCTTCATCGTAGAACTCAATTTATAGACATTGGAATTCATAGACAACATATGAATTAACCCACTAAATGCACTAATCCACTATTACTTTGAAAATGCACATGCACCTATTATACAGTAATACAACAAATTTATGTAACTAAAAAAAAGTAAAAAGTTATATGACAAATAACACCCACATATCCACTCCCATGTACAACCTCCTTGTGATCGAGGATGACATTAATAGTATCCCATCTTCCATGGTGAGCTTTGCAAAGAAATTCATTTTACATCATTACTATTTTCATACATAAAAAATAAAATTCTCCATTTTATCAGATGAAAATGAATATATAAAGTTTAACGAAATTCCATTGTTTTTTCATTTATATTCATACTGTTTTAAGATAACTTTCAATTGTGAGAAATAATATTCTTCATATTTTTTGCACATTATTTTATAATTTCATGATACATTAGTCATTTTTGTTTTCTCAATTTTACTATTATTAATTAACTTTCACAATTAGAATGAGTAATTATTAGAGCTAATTAGTGAAAAGGAAAGTTTAATCACTATATCCATATGTATATTTCAACGATTTCTGCATGTTTAACAAGTTTTTAGTACTTGTGTTGCAACCTTAATTAAAATATTGTTAGTTTGAAACCATGGGAGATGCATACAAGATGAAAATAACTTACTGTGTGAAATTCTTTATAGGGAAATAGGATTCTTTTTTTACATGCAATTATTTAAAATTTCATTTGGAAATTTAAATTAATATTTAGAGTTTCAATTTTAATAATTTCTTGATGTAGAAGGCGATTACTACTAAGTTGTTGGCTGTCGAAAAAGAAGACCACTATTTAGTATTCCAAAGCGTTTTCATTGGGAAAGTTCTTAAGTAGATAATGTACCTTCGTATCACAACAAAAAGCTATAATATACCTATGTCTCATCTTACCGTTATATAATTTCCAAACAAATCACTATGTAGAAAACAATGTATGTGTACAAAAATTGTGCGATTACTTAGTACTCATTTGGGCACAAAAAAATAATTTAACAATTAAGAAGAAATCGAGAGATTTTAATTAGGATAAGGATTAAGAGGAGAATTAATAGAAGACAAAAGAAGATAATTGATTTCGTAAAGAATTCAGATCCATTTCTTTCATCGTTGTACTCAAGTTATAGGCATTGAAATTCACAGCCAAAAAAATGGACCTTAATTACTTTTTGTTTCCATACTCTACACTAACCGTCTACAAAAATATTTAAAACATTTTTATTCCTATTAATATAAAATTATTCATGAAGGTTTGTACCCATTCCAAACCTACTAAATTATTATATTTTCATATCAATTGCTTATAAAAAATGATCGTCAAATTATAATAATTGTTTTATGTGATAGAGAATCACCCTGTTTAAAAACTTTTGGGATAGAATTTTCATTGTAAGCAAAGGTTAAAACATAGAAAAAAACATCTAGCGATAGAAAAAACGTGCTAAATATTTATTTGGATTTTCTTTCTTTTTTTTTTTTTTTTTAAAGAGAGTACTTTTTATTTAGATGATATGTGCTAAATCAGGGGAAGAGTTAAACCCTCTAGCACAATATTACATGAAAGTTTAGCAATAGTGTGGGCTAAACAATTACCCGAGCGCTTTACAAAACGTACCGAACAACAATGAAAATCTTGAGATATTCTTCGACAATCTTCCACAATAGCTCCAAAAGATTCAATCGCACTATTTGGAAATTAATTTTAGTGAATAGATCCGAATTAACACGATTGATAAATCTTTTAATATAGAGAAATTACATTGGAAACTAATCATATCAAAAAGAAGAAAAAAAAAAAGTAGTCCAAAAATATGGGTTGGGTTTGTATCTAGAGAATCATGATGCGTAGTTACTAGAAGTCAATCTTGATTCGTTGGGCATTCATCAATTTGATCAGCGATTAAGCTAAAATGAGTTATATATTAATTGCGACTATAGGGAAGACTTTGTATAAGAACAATGTGTTGTTCGAATCACAAAAAGTTGTGAGTCCGCGACTAGCTTATACCTGAACCATTAAGGTCACACTTCTCGTGTCCTAGAGATCCTTGATTGCAACGATCTAAGATGAAGTTGTTAATCTTTGTATAGTTTGAGATCAATATGATTGAATCCAAGCTTCGTAATTGTTGATTATGGATTGGAATAAATAGAGGGAAAAAAATCTGCCGAAATTTAGTGGAATTTCTAAACTGGGAATTTCCTGATTTTATAGGTGCATTGAATCGGATATTTCCAATTTAGCAAATTTGAAAACTACAAGTGACACTCGTATCGACGAGAAATTTATGCTCGTCGCAAATATACAATTGTTATATTTTTCTGGAGCATTCGTTCATTTGGAACGAGACTTAAAAGAGAAGGTCCAAAGGGTTAATGGACCGGATCCACTTAAGTCAACTAGGGTTATTTGATGACCCAATATAAATAGGAGCTTTTTGTGAATTGAGTAGATAACTAAAGACACTAGAAACCCTCTCGTCCAAGTCACCACAGCCAACGTCGGTCGCCGCCTGCCGCACTGTCGTCGCCTTCTGCCACCGGAATTCATCCCTCTTGGTATTTTCTTCTCGTTTCAATTCCCGTTGTAGCCTGACTATCCTATATCTAGTGTTATAGGATTATTGGGTCAAAGATTCGAGGTGAAACCTGATTGGAGGACGAACGAACTACAAATTGGCCGCACGCGCCCCAGTCATGCGTTGCATTTTCCGCCACCGGACCTTGACCGAAGCTGCTGCTCCGGTTCCCTGCTATCCGTACGCTACTCCCCAGCCTGAGTGATGTTGATGATTTTTCGGTTCCGTTCCTTGGAATCTCACGCTTCAAGGGGTGATCGAACCCGTTTTTGCAATTGTTAATTCATAATACGGTTTATAGCAATTTGCAACCTATACTTTGCCTGTTTTTGAGCTTCGCCACCTTAACTAAAAAAAGTTGCACGGGCACACCCAAATATGCATTTTTTACGCACATAACTACCTCGGGCGAATGTTCCCGCGAATCTTCTCATACTCCGGCGCACACGCGTTGCACATGCTTAATTTAAGGGTTTTTTAGTCTTTTAATTTCCACTCCAAAAATTTGTGGGTCCTATTCTTTTCTCTCTTTCTTTCTCATTTTCTCTCTTTGTCTCTGTCCCCATACGCACACACATACAGACATGTATTCTCTAATAATTGAATCTTTCTACTCATGAAATTTTGTTTGATGCTTTCTGCAATTTACTTTGAACTGTAATTCTCTCTTTCATATTAGTTTATTTCTAATAAGTTGACTTCGAGAACATCGTTAACAATTTCTTTTTTTAATTCCTTATCTTGGTCAAGAATTTATGTTTTTTTAAGATTGATGCTCTGTTTCTCCAAATTTTATTCCAAAAGAAGAAAGGGAAAAAAAAGAATTCATCATGAGCAAGAATTTATTCACATTTCTCATCAGAAATGTTATGATTCATCTGTTTCTTTACTCCTTGAATATTAAGCCCAACAAGAAGTGGAAAGAAATCAACAATCTTTGGTGCCACGACCATCAACTCAGACGCAATTCCTTCGCCCTCTTCACCTATAAACTTCCCACCCCACAACATGTTCATCATGACCTTTAGTTCGGTTCTGAAAATCAAGGGCCCAATTTCGACGGGATTTCCTCATGGTCCTTGCGAAGATCATAGAATGAGTCGAGACTTTTGATAATGATCATCTCTTGAGCGAATACTTTTCTCACTGCTCGCCACTGTGGATTGAGCTCAGAAAAAACGACGTCATTTGCACCATAAGTGGCAACAATTGCTACAACAGGAATGTCCCAATTAGTGAAAATAGAGTCTTGATCCCGAATCACCTCTTTTACAACACACAATTTGATCCCAAGAGAAATCTTGAATATTGTACCATATTTGTGCCTCAAGTCTGTGAACTTTTGAAATAAATTGTTGCAAAGAAATGACAAATATCCGAGGATTGGAAGCCAAAGGGGACCTGGTGGCAAGGGAGGATTTGTTTTTCTACTTCATCTGTTAGAGTGTGCGTTTGAGAAAGGGAAGATAGAGAAGGAGAGAGAAAGAGAGAGGAGAAAGAAACAGAGAAAAGAACAGGGCCCACAAATTTTTAGAGTGGAAAAGACTTAAAAACCCTTACACTAAGCATGTGCAATGCGCGTGCGCCGGAATGTGAGAAGATTCACCGGACTATTCGCCCGAGGTGGTTATGTGCGTAAAAAATGAAGGTTTGGTTGTGCACGTGCAACTTTTTTAGTTAAGGTGGCAAAGTGCAAAAACGGGAAAAGTTCATGTGGCGAAATGTTATTAACCCTTCATAATATGATTATGAGTTATTTTCAACTTGCAAAATAATTAGAATCATTACATGAGATTCTTCTTTGATTTGTTTAGATTCGTTAGAGTTAATTTATTTTTAGTTAAATTAATTATTGAGCATGTTTCTGGTGATGGAAGCGATAAGGTACGCGATTAATTCTTATATAATCGTACTTTTGATCACATGAATGTTTTTGGTTTGTGATTTTTTTATTTTTTTTTGTTTCCGCTGCGTGTACGTGCATCGATTTTCAACATTTATAACATGGATACGCATTCTCGGTTCAGGTACATCCTTGTCTTGCTGTGATTTCAACCAAATTCCGTAAGGGAGTTTTCACCCGGATCCTCGAAATGCTCTTCATACCACATAGGACATTTTGATTCACCATGTCCAAGGATTCGGTATAGGAAGCAGAAGTTCGGCAGCCTCTCGTAGCTGAACTCAACCCAAACTTTAGAGCCCTCATATTTGTGAAGAAATAAGTTGCTTCAAGCACTTAGTAACATCCATCAAGACTTTAATTCGCAGGTATTGTGTTGTGTCCATATTTTGGGCCTTCATGAACTGTATGTATGAGCCTATATGATTCCCAATTTGAGTTGCTACTTAAATAGTTCTTTGGGCCATCGAAATATGATATACTCGAACCACAATATTTATTCCATCGATGTCCACTTCACTCTCATTTTCAGCATCAAAGAGTTCTAGTAAAAGAAGGGCTTGCCCATCAACCACCTAGGGACAACCAGCAAGAGTGTGTTTTTTTATTGAGCAGTGGTTGAAATTACCATGAATATTTTTGTTAGAATAGTAAACTAAAACCCTCGCTTTTATCTATGTAAAATGATATTTTATTAATACATTTTTATTATTATATTATGAGATAAAATATTTGGGAATTTTTTGCATTTATACATTAAATTAATTAAATTAAATGCATGTTTTAATATTCTATTCATAGACGAAATGGACAATTACCAGTTCAACACAAGATCATTTCGTCGGCACTTATAGAATATTAAATTAAGCGTTCACAATCTAGATGGATATAAACAATCCATTGGAATAACGATTAAAACACAAACTTAAGCGATATGTCTTGATTGCAGTAAATAGAGAAATACTTCTATAGTTATTTGTCTTAACTTATTGTACTAACACTCTAGGCAAGTCTTGAACGGTCGCCTGAAATAATTATTTCATAACTGAAATTAATGGAATAAGTTATTTCAAGTTATCAGAAAAATACTTGCTCTCTTAATCCATAAATATTTAGCGTATAAAATTTATTGGTACACTCGACTTTGATGTCAATAGAGGGTGACCTCCCAAGAAGGTGGATCAAGAGGCCTGGGGCATTGGGTGGAGGTATTAATTAGTTGGTGAAAATTATTTATTGAAAGGAATCCATCTTTCTAATTTAAGAGATTGATATTAACCATTGAGTAGCTTATAATTTTTGTTTATGCCATCGACTCGGCCGAGTGGATTTATGTATCCAACATAATCAAATAAATTAAGCAGGTAAGACTCATGAAAATATATCAATTCATTTATTTACGAGGCAATAAATTAATTTGATGGTTATAGATTATCTTTATGTGAGGAGAATTAGAGGGTGTTTGGCTAAGCTTATTTTAAACAGCTGATAAGCTCTTACGTCTGATAAGATGTTTTTAGAGTTGAAAAGCTGTACATCTTATTTTTTGGTTTAATTTTTAGAGTGTTTTGATGATGAGATTATTTCCTATTTTCTTAAATAAAAAGGTGGGGTACTTATTTAAAAAGATCTTACTTGGTCTCCAACAGCTTATTTAAAAAAAATTAAGATCTTTTTTTTTTTAAATTTACCAAACACTTTGGAAGAGCTTATAAGCTCTAAAACATCTTATAAGCTCCTTTTAACATCTTATTAGTTTAGCCAACCACTTTCTTAGTGTAATGTAATAACAAGAGCTCGAATGTAATATTTGGGAATATGGAAGAGTGCAGTAATTATTTAGTAGTGGAAGATAATTGTTATTTATAATTAATTAATTAAATTAATTCTTTGAGGATTAATAGTTAATTAATTATGGACACTTTACAAATTAGCTCATTAATGGATACTTTCATAAAGAGGGTCTAGACAATAAACTATTTTATAAAAAAGTCCACACATGGTCTAGAGGTTTATAAAAGACTAAAATAGCCCTCGTATTTTAATATGCTCAAATTTCATGATTTAATCTAATCTAACCTCAATGGACCGCAACTTTCACAAATTATTCAATTTTGATCCAAAACACAATTTTATGGACAATTTCATCCATCACCGCCGTTGACCGCAGGTCTCCTGCATTGACTTTTTTTTTCTTCCTAACTTTTCGCCGGTTTCCGGCGTTGACTTTTTCGATTTTTTTTTCTTCCTGATTTTTCCACCTCCAGTTTCCGGCGTTGATTTTTTTTTCTTTTGGTTCTTTAACATCTTTTTGCCCCCCATTTCAACAGCAATATTGTTGTGGTTAACAGTAATATTAACTATATTACTGTTAAACAACATTAAAATTAATTATACTACAATTTAATACAGTAATATTGCTATAATCTCTAACATAGTAATATTAACACAACAAAAGTGTGTAATAGAGTAATATTAATATGTTGACCGTTCAACAAAGGTAAACATAGTAAAAAGTCAAAAGAATTAATATTACTGTAACAACAATAATATTACCGTCAACTACAGTAATATTATTGTGTTTACAGTAATATTATACAATAATAGACAATAACAATATTACGTTACTCCGTGAATAACTCAAACACAACAAAGAAACCCAAAAAAATAAAAATATTGATGTGGTTGACAGTAATATTATTGTGTTTACAGTTTTTTTACGGTCAACGACAGTAATCTAATTACGTTGACTTATCAACAAATCAAACAAAATAAAAAAAAAATTAACCAAAAAAATAATAGTATTGTCGTTGACTCTAATTGCATTTATCAATGGCAGTACAATTACATAAATGTATTGTCAACGGCATTACAATCACATTAATGTACTGTAGTGACAGTATAATTACGTTAATTTACTGTCAGTGAGAATATAATTACCGTTAACGACAGCACAATTACGGTCAACATGTAGCAGCGGGCGTAAAAAAAACTAAAAAAAGTCAACACCGGAATCCAGCGCGGAAAAAACAGACCAGAAAAAAAAAATCGAAAAATCAACGCCGGAAAATGGCGGCAAAAAAATATTTTTTGAAAAAAAAAAGGTTTGAAACAAAAAAAGTCAAACTTGGATTTTTGTTGTAAATATTGATTAAATAGGAATTACAATTAAGAATTGGGTGTAAGGGGTTGGGGTAATTTCCTCATATACATGAATTTTCCTTTCTTTATAATAAATATTAAAGGGGATGTGCTTATTGGCGAAAGAGATATAGCTCCTAAACTTAAAATAATAAAGATGGTTGGTTATAAACTTATGCACAAAAACACCATTCAATATTAGAAGTACATTCCATGTTTACTCATTATGTCCCTATTATACGCTATTGAGATGATGTATTTAATTGATCAATGTCGAGAAAATATAAAATTAATCCAATATTGTATATTAGAGTTAATATGAAAAAAAATAAAGTCTCCCATGGACAATTATTTCCGGTTATATAGAGTTATGGGAAGTGTTGGATTTTTTTCCATGTAGTCTTTTTCTTGTGCGACTCTAATTCCTTGTAATTTACATAAGGGTCCATTTGGATGGAGGGATTTGGGGAGGGATTTGATTTGGGGAATGGATTTGAAATGACTCCAATTTTGGAGTCATTTGAAATCCATCATTATTGCTCCAAAATCAACTAAAAAGGAGGGGTGGGGATTTGAAATCCATCTCCAAATCCCTCAATCCAAACAAGTCCGAGGGATTTGTTATTATGGATTTGAAATCCCTCCCCCAAATCCCTCCATCCAAATGCACCCTAATAGATATTTGATTAAAGAAAAAAGTCTCTCTCTCTCTCTCTCTTCCGAACGTGTAGAAGTATAAGAGAAGAATTATTCTTTTTCTGTTTGTCAACTATAGTTTTAGTGTCTTTTAGATATATAAGCCCACCTTATAGAAAAACAAGTCCGGGTTATACAATATAAGACTGATGTTTTCAGAACTCCGAATTTCCAATCAAACGATGAAGAGTAAGGACCCGTTCTTGCGCCGAAGATGAGTTCTAAGAAGCACACGAAATAGAAAGTTGTAGATTAATTTTTAATTCTGTAACATATAATCCAATCCGTACAATCAGGGGCAGCAGCGGCAAGACGAGCCACGGCGACGCGTGTGACTCACGTGCGGTCTTCAAGCGGCGCCTGGGGATGCGTGCGGCTTCGGCTCGTGTGCTGCTCCTCGATTCTTCGATCTTCGATCTTCCTACTCTCGGATTTCACCTCGTATACTTCGATCTACTAAACACGTGGCACTAGACACGTAATAGTTAGAAAAACGGAAGAATAGAAAGAAGGAAAGGAATACCAAAAGGGATCAGCCAACGGATGGCCGATTCCGGCAATTTTCCGGTGACAACGGCGCGGTGGCCGCGGGGAGATGCCCGAGAGAGAGAGAGAGTGAGCGGCTAGGGTTAGGGTTTCTGTGTTGTTTTTGTGCAAGACCTATAAATCAAGTATTATAGTGTCATGCATAAAACCCTAACGGGCTTAAGTTGGATCGGGCCCAACAGCTTAAGTTTGTTAGTTCTTTTACTTGCTCGTCTCTCACAATTCAATGATCGGAAAATTGTAACAATTACATTTTCGGAATCATTATAATGTCCTCGTCATTACGAGTGCCAACTCTCGATTTCCAATTTTCCAAAAGTGGAAACCCTAATTCAGTGCACTTTCTAAATTTGGAAACTTCCTGCAACACCCCGCGTCTCCGATAATTTAATTTTTCATTAATTGGCATCTATTTAGTTAACGTGATTTTATCTCTTATGTGAGTTTATTAGTTTAAGATTTTATTTATGTGATAACCGGTGAAATTTCATATAGAATGCATTGTCCGAAATAGTTTTTGGACGAATTTAAATTGATCATCTTAGTTATATATTAATCTAGAGATTAATTACACTCCTTTGTTTGCTAGAATTTATTTTTTAGGAAAATTTTAAATCACATATTTTCTTAAATAAAAATAGAAAATTCCTCCTATTCATCCCGCAATTTTGACCATGGTACAACACAAGACTAAAATTTTCCTTGAGTACAACCCTTCTCTAGGTGAGCCCATGTACATTAAGATTTTCCTTTTTGAATTTCTTTTGGAGAGTTAAATGAAATTGCAAAGAAGTCCCTCTAGATAATTCCTAAGTTTTCATAAATTGCAAAAAGACCACCCTTAATCATTAAGCATGCAAGTCCCTCACAACTCTATAAATAGAACCCAAGCCTTCATCTATTTCTCATTTTTCTCTACACATTCTAAAAATCGAAATCTCTTTCTCCTCTTCTCCCAATTTTCGAAATTAAAGTGTAGGAAAGCCCCAAATTCTCTCTTTCAAGAGTAAAGTTCTTGGCCAAAGGAGTAAGTCTTCTTCCTCTTCTTTCTTTTCTTCATTTTCGAAAATTTCAAGAAACTAAGCTTCTTCTTCCCCTCTTTCTAAAATTTCTTCTTCTTCTCGTTGTAGAAAGGAAAGAACACCCTTCCAAATTTCTAAGAAGATTAAGGTGAGAATTTTCGAACTCTTGCTACAAGTGCTTCAACACTAATAGTATTTTTCTTCTCTTTAATTTCTTGTTAATGTTCTTGTGGTGACCGAAAACTAAAGGAGAAAGAAAATAAAACTTTGTGTTTAATTTATGCTTTGATCATCCATGCATGTACGAATCTAAGCTTTAAATGATATAATCTTGAAGAACTAAGAATAATATTGTAATTTTATTTATGTATATATACTAGACCTGCGTGATCTTAAGGAAACTTCGATCCATGGTTTTCGTAAACCTGCGTGGTCAAAGAAAGTACTTGATCCATGGTTATTTATAATCTATATGTGCTATATATATAAGTATATGTTTCTATGTGTATATATATATATATCGACCTACGCGGTTGTAAGTGTACTCCCTTCGGGTCGAGGAAGCTTACGATCCATGGTTTATGATCTATGAGTAATAAGATAATATACGAAGATAAAAACCGAGAACAATATTAATAAAAATGGAATTTTGTGTGATTGAATTGTTGATGGTTCGAATATTTTGGAAAGAAAATGAGGTAAATGGAAATTTGGTGCTACTTGAAAGAAAACTTCAAGTCTCTTGAGAAAGAGGGGTTGAACTTTAATTAATGAAACTTGGAGATAGTAATTATAAATAACCGAATGCTTTGAGTCATTTTGCTATATGTGTAAATAGGTGATCTATGTTCTTTGCTTGAGTTGTTGTGTGTCTTACTTGCTTTTGTGATTTTGTGACAAACTATGTGCCTTTGTGAAATATGTGGAAATATGTGTGCTTATGTGAAAGCTAACTTTGAATCTGTGAAATGAAGAATATATACTAACTTCACATTGCACGTTTTTAAAGCTAGAAAATCTTGTAAAACATAGATCGAATAAGCACGGGGTATGAGGGACCGGTACCCAAAAAATGAGATGAAGAGTGTGTGGTTTGATTCCACTTATGAAACGGGTTCCAAATAAATGAAGGCTTATTGTCTATGGTTTTACTTGATTTTTCAAAGGATATCTGAACGAAAAATGTTTTCTCACACACCTAATCAAATTGCTTGAAATGAATGAAAGTATGTACTAACCCCACTTGCACGTTTTTAAAATTGGAAAGTCTTGTAAAACATAGATCGAATAAGCACAGGTTATGAGGGACCGGTACCCAAAAAATGAGATGAAGAGTGTGTGGTTTGATTCCACTTATGAAACGGGTTCCAAATAAATGAAGGCTTATTGTCTATGGTTTTACTTGATTTTTCAAAGGATATCCGAACGAAAAATGTTTTCTCACACACCTAATCAAATTGCTTGAAATGAATGAAAGTATGTACTAACCCCACTTGCACGTTTTTAAAATTGGAAAGTCTTGTAAAACATAGATCGAATAAGCACAGGTTATGAGGGACCGGTACCCAAAAAATGAGATGAAGAGTGTGTGGTTTGATTCCACTTATGAAACGGGTTCCAAATAAATGAAGGCTTATTGTCTATGGTTTTACTTGATTTTCCAAAGGATATCCGAACAAAAATGTTTTTCCCACACATTGTATGAGCAGTTGAATGAATGTATGTGTAAAAGAATGACGACCCCCTTCTAAGGGATTTACTCTTATTCCTTATGAAATGAGGAAAGGAAGGTCTAAGAGGTAAAATGAGAATGGTCTAAGAGGTATCCGAGAAGGTAAAGGTAAATTGGTAAAGTTCCTCAATGAAATGACGATTGAGGTAAAATGAAAGGTTTATATTGTGTAATGTGCGATTTGAGATGGTATATATACATATCATAAATATATGCTTGTTTGCCTATGTGTATTCGGTATTTCCTCGGAATACTCATTGAGTCCAAAAGACTCATATAGGTGTTGAAATGCTTGTAGGTACTTTCAATCCCGAGCACGAGTCGTAAAGTTCGAGTCGAGTTCGAGAATCGAGGGATGTGTTCATATGGAAGGCGTGTGGATCTTGTGTGCTCTTAATATAGTTACTTATATAGTTTAATTTTAAAGACTTTCGATATCGTCTTAGATATCTATTATCGTACTCTTCCACCCCTCGGGGGATCTTATTAGTAAGAACATTGCATCTAATAATAATTAGGATTTTGATTTCCTCTTTTTGCCAAACTTCTATATAATGCTTATCGGTTAATTTATATGTTGTGTTCTGCCCTGTTGTTCGATAATCTGTATTAAATATACTTTCTGTGTAGAATTGCATGTAATTTCACAGTGTCACAGGTCTTTCTGTTCGGGTTATTTTGGTAGGTCTTTTGCATCATTTAAATAAGTCACGAATTTATTATGAATTAATTTCCATAACTATGCATATGCTGAGTCATTTTAGGACATGCACCAATATATGACGTTTTTCTTACTCAAATGAATCCATTTAACTTGGAGTATGTTCCTAACTCACTTATCTACTTTGGTATAAAATTTGTTAGTGTTTAGAATAGTGGGGAATTTATAAAGAATTTTCAAAGCTCCCTCCCCTGTTCTGGATTTTCAAATTGTACAGTTGCATGCCTTTAATTATTTCTCTCATATGGTTTATGATATTTTAAAAATGTTTTAAAGGAGTAATTCAGACCCATATGAGAGTATGTGGTTAAATTTTCAAAGTATGTTCATGAAGGGTTTAAGAGAAGTTAATTTTCGAAGTTGATCTACCTAATCTGTCCGAAATTCCTCTCGTTACTCTTGATAATTTAAATAATCTAGTCATTCATGTTCCTTTTGTGATATTTGGTTAATTGTATATGATATGGTATTATGTGGACACTCTTCCTCTGATTCTAAAAGAAAAATTTATGCTTAACTTTCTATTGGTAGAAGGTGATTATTAAAAACGAGCATCCCACACTCATTATTTTCTATAAGTCTTCCGCTAGCATATTCTAAATTACTAAGTAAGTGTAATTAGAAAAGGGGTGTCACATTTCCCGATTTAGAAAGTTCACTAATGCGTTTGCCTATTCTTTTGCTTTTCTTATTCTCATTCATAATTCCAAATTATGAATGTTGGACCCAATCATATTGACTTTCAATCATGCAAAGATAAACCAATTTTACCTTTAACCGTTTATTCAAAGATCTCATGTGCACCAGCAGTGTGACCCTCGATGGTTCAGGTGTAAGCTAGCCGTGGGCCCACAAACCCTTTGTGGTGAAAACTCGTCCCTTAGAGTTACGATTACGATGAAGCTCGTTTACCTTAATCACCCAATGAATCAAGATTGGCGTCTAGCAACTACGCGTCATGATTCCCTAGATACAAATGAAGTGCCTGCAAGAATCTTTAGACATAGTTAACGTACAGTACGATCCCTTCGATTCATATGTCCTGATTGAACTAGAGGCATTGGTTCATCGTGACCTCTTTATTTGTTCAATGACCCTGCGATCGTTCAAAGTGTTGTAATCGTTATGTGCATGACTTAGAGAATCGAATTCTCAAATCATCACTTAGTCAGCTCTGGCCAGAGACTTAAAATGATTACAAACTATCAGAACACACAGGACATCCAAGACTATTCTAGGGATCGAATCCCTGACTACAATGCACAGACCACCCACTAGATTTCGGACTGCACGAACACTGGCCCTTGGGGTGGTCCTCGGTGGAACTCATGGCCAGGTCACGATATAGCTGGTCCTCTAGTGAAGTCACGGTGATATCTAGGTCATAAGGACTAATGGTGTACAACTATACCATAATATCTCTACTCCATTATTGGGAACCACTTAGAGATTTCCCGGGTGAGGGAGTTCAGTGAACTCGTCAACTTACGAGCACCCACTTATGCATGCTGATATCACAATACCATTTACTGATGAGATGCAGTATACATACACTAAGTGCTAGTCTCTTAATGGGAAAGGCCGATATCCTCATTGGTGGCGTAACCCTTCGACTAGGAACACGTTTAACAGTTATAATACTTAAGTAAATATCTCATGATCCTAACGATCAATTACTATTACTTGTAATAACTGTGAGGACTATATCTACGTTTTTAACAAAGGGACAAAGATATAGAATGCCAAGGTGTTTTATCATTGATACGAATAAAGGTTCGTTTATTACAATAATAAATACGAAAGACCACAGCCACATGTTGGCTTGTTGGTCACCAACTCTAACAATCTCCCACTTGACCTAAAGCCAACTACCCATGAATCGCAATCCCATCGACTCTCGATGTTTCTCGTGGACCGATCTCGGTAAAGGCTTCGTGAAGGGGTCTGCAACGTTCTCTTCCGAGGTGACTCGTTCTACTTTAAGTTCACCTCTATCAATTATCTCTTGGATCACATGATACTTTCTCAGAATATTCTTCGGCTTCTAATGAGATCGCGGCTCTTTAGCTTGCGCCACGGCTCCGGTGTTATCAAAGTACAACGGTACTGGATCACTAGCATTAGGAATGACACCTAACTCTTGGATGAACTTCCTTATCCAAGTCCCCTATTTTGCAGCTTCGGACGTTGCAATGTATTCCGCTTCGGTAGAGGAATCGGCCGTCGTGCTTTGCTTGGAACTCTTCCAACACACGGCACCACCATTAAGCGTGAATATAAATCCAGAGTTCGACTTTGAGTCGTCCACATCCGATTGAAAACTAGAGTCGGTAAAGCCCTCTAATTTCAACTCGGCACCCCCATAAACAAAAAATATATCCTTAGTCCTTCATAAGTACTTGAGGATATCTTTCACGGCTTTCCAGTGAGCCGGGCCGGGGTTAGACTGATTTTTTCTTGTGACACTCACAGCATACGCAATATCGGGTCTCGTACATAGCATGCCATACATTATGCTTCATATGGCAGAAGCATAAGGCGTCCTTTTCATCTCCTCAATTTCATTAGGTGTTTGCGGACACATAGATTTCGAGAGACGAACCCCATAGGACATTGGCAAGAATCCCTTCTTGGATTCTTCCATGCTAAACCGTTTCATAACGGTGTCTATGTACATGCTTTGGGATAATCCAAGCATCTTTCTTGCTCTATCTCTATAGATGCGTATTCCCAATACATAAGATGCTTCTCCCAAATCATTCATTGAGAAACGTGTGGACAAGCATGCTTTCGTTTGTTGCAACATTCCTACATCATTCCCAATGAGTAGAATGTCATCACCGTAAAGCAGGAAAAATATCACTGCCCTCCCACTAACCTTCTTGTATACACAAGGTTCCTCCGGATTCTTCTCAAAATCAAACTCTTTGATAGTTGAGTCGAACCTAATGTTCCAACTTCGGGATGCTTGTTTCAATCCATAAATGGATCGTTGGAGCTTGCAAACCTTTTGCTCACTTCCAAAAGATATGAAGCCTTCCGGTTGCGCCATGTAAATTTCTTCCTCAATATCTCCATTAAGGAAGGCGGTCTTCACATCCATTTGCCATATCTCGTAGTCGTACCACGCAGCTATGGCCAGCAAAATCCTAATGGACTTCAGCATCGCAACTGGCGAAAAGGTTTCCTCATAGTCAACACCTTGCCTTTGAGTGTATCCTTTCTCTACCAATCTAGCTTTATAGGTCGACACCTTTCCATCTACTCCAATTTTATTCTTATAGATCCGCTTGCTGCTTATAGGAACAATTCCCTTAGGTGGATCTACCAAGGTCCACACCTTGTCGGAGTACATGGATTCCATCTCGGATTTCATGGCAGTTGGCCAATGTCCCATGTCCGTATCCTATACGGCCTCATTGTATGTTCTTGGATCTTGTCCAAGATCAACATGATCTTCATCATTCTCGAGGAGGAATAACCTATCCAGCATTTTCCGAACTCTTTCGGATCTACGTACCGTAGGTTGAGGAGGTATATCAGTGGATTGTTGTATAGGTTCGATTACTTGTTCTTGTTGGGTTTCGGGCACGTGTACGCAGCGGAAAACAAAAATTTATGCGATTTAAACGACTTTAAAAACACATAAGAACATGCCCGATAAATTAAATTCAATTAATTGCGTACCTTTGCGCTTCCAGCGAAAATAAAACAACATACATGCTAATAAACTTAACCGTACTTAAATCAATTAACATGCTCGCAATTTAAACCAAATAACATGCTTGCAATGATTTAAAACCGATTACACATAATCACATAAAATCATACAAACACAAGCATGAAATCATAGTTTAAACTAAACCCTAAACGAAACTAGGGTTTCGTATATTTACCTCTTGACGCGTGAGGTAGGAGCGATTAGCACTTCGTGATTACTACGGAAACCAATCCGTAGAATCGGGGCAGCAGCGGTGCAACGGCAGCAGCGGCGCGTGAGGTCACGGCGGCGCGTGTAGTGTACGCGCGGCTTCGGGACGGCGCGTGGGGCAGCGTGCGGCTTTGGCTCGTGCGTTGCTCCTCGACTTTTCGATCTACAGTCTTCCTCCTCTCGGATTTCACCTCGTATACTTCGATCTACTAAATCGTGGCACTAGACACGAAGTAGTTAGAATAAAACGGAAGAAAAAGAAAGGAGAAAGAATACCGAACAAGGAACGGCCGACGAACGGCCGGTTCCGGCGACGGAGCGGCGACGGTGGTGCGGTGGTGGCCGCGCGGGAGAGAGGGCGAGAGAGAGAGGGTCGGCCGCTTTAGGGTTAGGGTTTCATGTGTGTGTGTAAGGGCTATAAGTCATGTATTTATAGTCCCTTGCATATAACCCTAGCGGGCTTAAGTTGGACTGGGCCCAACAGCTTAAGCTCGTTAGTTCCTTTACTTGCTCGTATCTCTCAATCCAATGACCGAAAAATTGCAACGATTACATTTTCGGAATCATTATAACTTCCTCGTCATTACGAGTGCCATCTCTTGTTTTCCAACTTTCCAAAAGTGGAAACCCTAGTTCAGTGGACTTTCTAAATTTGGAAACTTCTCGATTTAGAAAGTTCACTAACATGTTCGCCTATTCTTTTCCTTTTCTTATTCTCATTCGTAATTCCAAATTACGAATGTTGGATTCAATCATATTGACTTCCAATTATGCAAAGATAAACTATTTTATCTCTGACCGTTTATTCAAAGATCTCATGTGCACGAGCAGTGTGACCCTCGATGGTTCAGGTGTAAGCTAGCCGTGGGCCCACAACCCTTTGTGGTCAACACTCGTCCCCTTCGAGTTACGATTAAGATGAAGCTCGTTTCACCTCAATCACCCAACGAATCAAGATTGGCGTCTAGCAACTACGCGTCATGATTCCCTAGATACAAATGAAGTGCCTGCAAGAACCTTCAGATATAGTTAACGTACAGTACGGTCCCTTCGATACATATGTCCCGATCGAACTAGAGGCATTGGTTCATCGAGACCTCTTTATATGTTCGATGACGGTGCGATCGTTCCAAGTGTTGTAATCGTCACGTGCATGACTTAGAGAATCGAATTCTCTAATCATCACTTAGTCAGCTCTGGCCAGAGACTTAGAATGATTACAAACTTTCAGAACACACAGGACATCCAAGACTATTCTAGCGATCGAATCCCCGACTACAATGCACAGACCTCCCACTAGATTTCGGACTGCACGAACACTGGCCCTTGGGATGGTCCTCGGTGGAACTCAGGGACAGGTCACGATACAGCTGGTCCTCTAGTGAAGTCACGGTGATGTCTAGGTCATAAGGACTAATGGTGTACAACTATACCATAGATATCTCTACTCGATTATTGGGAACCACTTAGAGATTTCTAGGGTGAGGGAGTTCAGTGAACTCGTCAACTTACGAGCACCCACTTATGCATGCCGATATCACAATACCGTTTACTGATGAGATGCAGTACACATACACTAAGTGCTAGTCTTAATGGGAAAGGCCGATATCCTCATTAGTGGCGTAACCCTTCGACTAGGAACACGTTTAACAGTTATAATAGTTAAGTAAATATCTCACGATCCTAACGATCAATTACTAGTACTTGTAATAACTGTAAGGACTATATCTATGCTTGTGACAAAGGGACAAAGATATAGAATGCCAATGTGTTTTATCATTAATACGAATAAAGGTTTGTTTATTACAATAATAAATATGAAAGACCACAGCCACAAGTTGGCTTGTTGGTCACCTACTCTAACAATCTCCCACTTGACCTAAAGCCAACTACCCATAAACCGCAATCCCATCGACTCTCGATGTTTCTCATGGACCGATCTTGGTAAAGGCTTCGTGAAGGGGTCTGCAACGTTCTCTTCCGAGGTGACTCGTTCTACCTTAACTTCACCTCTATCAATGATCTCTCGGATCACATGATACTTTCTCAGAATATGCTTCGACTTCTGATGAGATCACGGCTCCTTAGCTTGCGCCAAGGCTCCGGTGTTATCACAGTACAACGGTACTGGATCACTAGCATTAGGAATGACATCCAACTCTTGGATGAACTTCCTTATCCAAGTCCCATCTTTTGCAGCTTCGGATGCTGCAATGTATTCCGCTTCGGTAGTGGAATCGGCCGTCGTGTTTTGCTTGGAACTTTTCCAACACACAGCACCACCATTAAGCGTGAATATAAATCCAGAATTCGACTTTGAGTCGTCCACGTCCGATTGAAAACTAGAGTCAGTGAAACCCTCTAATTTCAACTCGGCACCCCCATAGACCAAAAATATATCCTTAGTCCTTCGCAAGTACTTGAGGATATCTTTCACGGCTTTCCAGTGAGCCGGGCCGGGGTTAGACTGATATCTGCTTGTGACACTCACAGCATACGCAATATCGGGTCTCGTACACAGCATGCCATACATTATGCTTCCTATGGCAGAAGCATAGGGCGTCCTTTTCATCTCCTCGATTTCACTAGGTGTTTGGGGACACATAGATTTCGAGAGACGAACCCCATGGGACATTGGCAAGAATCCCTTCTTGGATTCTTCCAGGCTAAACCGTTTCATAACGGTGTCTATGTACAGGCTTTGGGATAAGCCAAGCATATTTCTTGCTCTATCTCTATAGATGCGTATTCCTAAAGCATAAGATGCTTCTCCCAAATCCTTCATTGAGAAACGTGTGGACAACCATGCTTTCGTTTGCTGTAACATTCCTACGTCATTCCCAATGAGTAGAATGTCATCAACGTAAAGCACTAGAAATATTACTGCCCTCCCACTAACCTTCTTGTATACACAAGGTTCCTCCGGATTCTTCTCAAAATCAAACTCTTTGATAGTTGAGTCGAACCTAATGTTCCAACTACGGGATGCTTGCTTCAATCCATAAATGGATCGCTGGAGCTTGCAAACCTTTTGCTCACTTCCAGAAGATATGAAGCCTTCCGGCTGCGCCATGTAAATTTCTTCCTCAATATCTCCATTAAGGAAGGCGGTCTTCACATCCATTTGCCATATCTCGTAGTCGTACCACGCAGCTATGGCCAGCAAAATCCTAATGGACTTCAGCATCGCGACTGGCGAAAAGGTTTCCTCATAGTCAACACCTTGCCTTTGAGTGTATCCTTTTGCTACCAATCTAGCTTTATAGGTCGATACCTTTCCATCAACTCCAATTTTCTTCTTATAGATCCACTTGCAGCCTATAGGAACAATTCCCTTAGGTGGATCTACCAAGGTCCACACCTTGTTGGAGTACATGGAGTCCATTTCGGATTTCATGGCAGTTAGCCAATGTCCCATGTCCGCATCCGATACGGCCTCATTATATGTTCTTGGATCTCGTCCAAGGTCAACATGATCTTCATCATTTTCGAGGAGGAATAACCTATCCGGCATTTTCCGAACTCTTTCGGATCTACGCACCGTAGGTTCAGGAGGTATATTAGTGGTTTGTTGTATTGGTTCGATTACTTGTTCTTGCGCTTGAACTTCACTTTGTGGTTCTTGAACTACTTCAAGTTCTATCATGCTGCCCTTTCTATCGGATAGAAACTCCCTTTCCAAAAAGGTGGCATTTCTCGAAACAAACGTCTTTGCTTCTTTTACATAATAAAACTCGTATCCCATTGAGTCTTCGGGATACCCCACAAAATAGCACAAGTCGGATTTACTGTCCAACTTATCTCCCACTAATCGCTTCACATAAGCGGGACAACCCCATATCCTAATATGTTTGTAATTGGGTTTCCGGGAATGCCAAAGTTCATAAGGTGTGGATTTAACTGCTTTGGTGTTAACTCTATTCAGCAAATACGCGGCAGTACGGAGTGCATGACCCCACAAGTATGCCGGTAAGTTTGTGAACCCCATCATTGATCGAACCATATCTAATAAAGTTCGATTCCGACGTTCGGATACTCCATTAAGTTGAGGAGTTCCCAGTGGAGTCCATTGGGACTGTATCCCATTTTCTTTTAGATAGTCAATGAACTCGATGCTCAAGTATTCTCCACCACGATCGGATCGCAGTTTCTTAATACTTCGTCCGAGTTGCTTTTCTACTTCATGTCTAAAATCTTTGAACCTTTCAAATGTTTCAGACTTGTACTTCATCAAGTACACATACCCATACCTAGAATAATCGTCGGTAAAGGTAGCGAAGTAGTTATATCCACCCTTCGCACTAACACTTAGTGGACCACATACGTCTGTATGGATCAAATCCAAAAGACCCTCGGCTCGTTCCATTTTCCCTTTGTAGGGTGACTTGGTCATTTTCCCTTTAAGGCAAGATTCACAAGTTTGTAGTGATTTCACGTCCTCCAAAGAGAACAATCCTTCACTAACAAAATCGTTCATCCTTCTTAAAGAGACATGACCTAATCTAGCGTGCCAAAGTTCTGCGGGGTTTTGATCTATCTCTTTACGTTTTGCTGATATAACATTAATAGGTATTTCACTTGGATTTAGTTCATACAAGTTGTTTAATAGTCGTCCTTTGCAAATTAAATTCTCATTCTTTTGTATAATGCAAATCGAATTTCCAAAAACAAAAGTAAAACCTTCAATATCTAATACATGAATAGAAATAAGGTTTCTAATGAGCGACGGAACAAATAAACAATCTTTCAAAACAATAGGAAAACTAGAATCCAAAACATTTAAGTAAATTGTGCCAATGGCTTCAGCAGCAACTCTTGCTCCATTCCCCATCCTTAGGTAGGTCTCACCCGCTCTAAGTCTACGACTTCTTGTCATTAGCTGCAAATCATTGCACAAATGTGAGCCACAGCCCGTATCCAATACCCAAGAAGAAGAGTTGACAGACAAATTTACGTCAATGAAATACGTACCCTTTTCAGAACCTTTCTGCTTTAGGTAAGCCTTGCAGTTGCGGCGCCAATGTCCTTTCTTTCCACAGTGATGGCAAGCATAATCAACTTGTTTGCTAACCTTTGCTTTGGGGCCCCCACTACCTTCACCCACTTCGAACTTGCTGTTAGGGAAAAGAACTCTTTCCTTTCTCTTCTTTTGGAAAGAACTCTTCTTTCCAGAAGTAGCAGCAATGAGAACAGACTTCTCTTTCTTAATGGTGGACTCGAAGCTGACCAACATGTTCATTAACTCATCCAAGGGAGGATCTAGTTTGTTCATGTTGAAGTTCACTATGAACGATTCATAGGAACTAGGAAGAGACAACAGGATCAAATCCAACGAGAGCTCGGCCGGGAGGGTGACATCAAGATTCACTAGCTTTTCAAGGAGAGTGATCATTTTGAGACAGTGCTCGTGGACCGAAACCCCTTCGCGCAGTCTCGCTGTGATCAACTCCTTTGTAGCAGCGTACCTCGATGCCCTAATATTCTCACTATACATGCTATCGAGATGAGCCTTTATATCGAAAGCATGCAAGTGAGACTCATATTTCCTCGCAAGCGCGGGCTCCATGGCGGCTATCATATAGCACCTAGCATGAGTGTCATCTTTCTTCCAAACTTCATAAGTTTCTTTTTCAGCATCAGTCGCTGTGGCAGGTAAAGTGGCGGGAAGCCTCTCGTTCAAAACGTAGAGACGCCCCTCAACAGTTAGCACAAGCTTAAGACTACGCAACCAATCTAGGTAATTAGGGCCATTGAGTTTATTGTCGAGGATTGACATTATGGGATTCTTAGACATGATTATCTGAGACATATAGAGAAGAGGATTATTAGAGATTCGCGTTAAATGATTGTTACAATTAAATGTTTGGACTTGTGTTATTTAATTGTTCTCCCACTAATTTTATCGAATTCCACTTCCCTCTAGTAGACAAACGAGAAAACTAATTTTTCTTAATGGGCTTTAGGTCCAATAGACAAATATAACCCGTAGTTAATCTAGCCCGATTATATTTGCCCAAAGGTAGATCACAATCAATCATATCCACAATATGACCCTAAATTAATTTTCCTCACACTTGATAATGACCTAAGTTAATCTCGCGAATATCAAAATCGTCGTGTGTCAAGTCTAACCTACCAATCAAAGATGCTCATAGAACTTGATTATGCCAAACTAATGCAGTCCCTAGTTAATCTAGCCGACCACATTAATTCAACATAACCCTTTTCTACGGCTACCTTCATCATTATGTCAATTGAATTACAGCTTACTCTACCATAGCACTCCCCGCTAACACGGCTTACTGCACTATAGTAAAGGGCTACACATAATCCAACCGTTGGCAGAAGGAAAGAAATAACTCAACAGATTGGGTTTTCCTTTATAGCTTGAAATGATTCTTAATTGAATTAAGAATGAGGGATTTTATTTAAAAGTTTTATCTCATCAGAAGGTTTTGGATTGGTCTATGTGATTCCTACATCTATGTTCTCTAAAGGTATATGGAAGCGCATATTGTCCTAAGAGGAACATACGACCTAACTACATAATTAATTACATTAATTAATTATCGGATTTTCAAAATAATTATAGAACCTCAACTAGCATAAATCATTCACATAATGTTGAGGTACTACTAATTAAGTTGAACTTATAATCAATATTATATATGTGTTCTATTAATTGAAATCAATTTAAAAATTTAAATTAATTAATTAATCTAACACCTATTTACTAAAATAGATGATTGTCGATCCAATTATCTAATTGGGATTAATTGAAAATAATTTTCCAAAAATTAAAATCAATTTGTTTTAAGTTTAATTTTAGAAATCTGAAATAATTTTTTTTTTTTTTTTTTTTTTTTTTTTTTATTTTTCAGTGAACCGGTTCGGCCCAACCGGTCTGACCGGTTCGGACCGAAGCGGTCCGGTTCTGCCCGGTCCAGCTGACCCAAATCAGTGGGCCGGGTCAGTCGGACCGAGAACCGGTCTGACCGACCCGAATCCACTTGGATTCGGTCAACTAAATCGTGCACAACCATCGAACCGGCCGGTTCGACCGGTTCGATCCGATCAATTAAAAACCGATGTTTTTAAAACAATTTCAGATCCGATTTTCCAATTTTAAACAATTTTAAAACTGGAAAAACTCTAAACAATATTTCAAAAATATTTTAAACTTACGAAAACTCCCAATTACATAATACGACTATCACTACTTTAATAAATCGAACATGCATAATAAAACGAACGCAATTAATTGCGCAACGAGCTCTGATACCACTGTTGGGTTTCGGGCACGTGTACGCAGCGGAAAACAAAAATTTATGCGATTTAAACGACTTTAAAAACACATAAGAACATGCCCGATAAATTAAATTCAATTAATTGCGTACCTTTGCGCTTCCAGCGAAAATAAAACAACATACATGCTAATAAACTTAACCGTACTTAAATCAATTAACATGCTCGCAATTTAAACCAAATAACATGCTTGCAATGATTTAAAACCGATTACACATAATCACATAAAATCATACAAACACAAGCATGAAATCATAGTTTAAACTAAACCCTAAACGAAACTAGGGTTTCGTATATTTACCTCTTGACGCGTGAGGTAGGAGCGATTAGCACTTCGTGATTACTACGGAAACCAATCCGTAGAATCGGGGCAGCAGCGGTGCAACGGCAGCAGCGGCGCGTGAGGTCACGGCGGCGCGTGTAGTGTACGCGCGGCTTCGGGACGGCGAGTGGGGCAGCGTGCGGCTTCGGCTCGTGCGTTGCTCCTCGACTTTTCGATCTACAGTCTTCCTCCTCTCGGATTTCACCTCGTATACTTCGATCTACTAAATCGTGGCACTAGACACGAAGTAGTTAGAATAAAACGGAAGAAAAAGAAAGGAGAAAGAATACCGAACAAGGAACGGCCGACGAACGGCCGGTTCCGGCGACGGAGCGGCGACGGTGGTGCGGTGGTGGCCGCGCGGGAGAGAGGGCGAGAGAGAGAGGGTCGGCCGCTTTAGGGTTAGGGTTTCATGTGTGTGTGTAAGGGCTATAAGTCATGTATTTATAGTCCCTTGCATATAACCCTAGCGGGCTTAAGTTGGACTGGGCCCAACAGCTTAAGCTCGTTAGTTCCTTTACTTGCTCGTATCTCTCAATTCAATGACCGAAAAATTGCAACGATTACATTTTCGGGATCATTATAACTTCCTCGTCATTACGAGTGCCATCTCTTGTTTTCCAACTTTCCAAAAGTGGAAACCCTAGTTCAGTGGACTTTCTAAATTTGGAAACTTCTCGATTTAGAAAGTTCACTAACATGTTCGCCTATTCTTTTCCTTTTCTTATTCTCATTCGTAATTCCAAATTACGAATGTTGGATTCAATCATATTGACTTCCAATTATGCAAAGATAAACTATTTTATCTCTGACCGTTTATTCAAAGATCTCATGTGCACGAGCAGTGTGACCCTCGATGGTTCAGGTGTAAGCTAGCCGTGGGCCCACAACCCTTTGTGGTCAACACTCGTCCCCTTCGAGTTACGATTAAGATGAAGCTCGTTTCACCTCAATCACCCAACGAATCAAGATTGGCGTCTAGCAACTACGCGTCATGATTCCCTAGATACAAATGAAGTGCCTGCAAGAACCTTCAGATATAGTTAACGTACAGTACGGTCCCTTCGATACATATGTCCCGATCGAACTAGAGGCATTGGTTCATCGAGACCTCTTTATATGTTCGATGACGGTGCGATCGTTCCAAGTGTTGTAATCGTCACGTGCATGACTTAGAGAATCGAATTCTCTAATCATCACTTAGTCAGCTCTGGCCAGAGACTTAGAATGATTACAAACTTTCAGAACACACAGGACATCCAAGACTATTCTAGCGATCGAATCCCCGACTACAATGCACAGACCTCCCACTAGATTTCGGACTGCACGAACACTGGCCCTTGGGATGGTCCTCGGTGGAACTCAGGGACAGGTCACGATACAGCTGGTCCTCTAGTGAAGTCACGGTGATGTCTAGGTCATAAGGACTAATGGTGTACAACTATACCATAGATATCTCTACTCGATTATTGGGAACCACTTAGAGATTTCTAGGGTGAGGGAGTTCAGTGAACTCGTCAACTTACGAGCACCCACTTATGCATGCCGATATCACAATACCGTTTACTGATGAGATGCAGTACACATACACTAAGTGCTAGTCTTAATGGGAAAGGCCGATATCCTCATTAGTGGCGTAACCCTTCGACTAGGAACACGTTTAACAGTTATAATACTTAAGTAAATATCTCACGATCCTAACGATCAATTACTAGTACTTGTAATAACTGTAAGGACTATATCTATGCTTGTGACAAAGGGACAAAGATATAGAATGCCAATGTGTTTTATCATTAATACGAATAAAGGTTTGTTTATTACAATAATAAATATGAAAGACCACAGCCACAAGTTGGCTTGTTGGTCACCTACTCTAACAGTTCTTGTGCTTGAACTTCACTTTCCGGTTCTTGAACTACTTCAAGTTCTATCATGCTGCATTTTCTATCGGATAGAAACTCCCTTTCCAAAAAGGTGGCATTTCTTGAAACAAACTTCTTTGCTTCCTTGACATAATAGAACTCGTATCCCATTGAGTCTTCGGGATACCCCACAAAATAGCATAAGTCGGATTTACTATCCAACTTATCTCCCACTAATCGCTTCACATAAGCGGGACAACCCCATATCCTAATATGTTTGTAGTTGGGTTTCCGGGAATGCCAAAGTTCATAAGGTGTGGATTTAACTACTTTGGTGTTAACTCTATTTAGCAAATACGCGGCAGTACGAAGTGCATCACCCCATAAGTATGCCGGTAAGTTTATGAACCCCATCATTGATCGAACCATATCCAATAAAGTTCGATTCAAATGTTCGGAGACTCCATTAAGTTGAGGAGTTCCAGGTGGATTCCATTGAGATTGTATTCCATTCTCTTTTAGATATCAATGAACTCGATGCTCAAGTACTCTCCACCACGATCGGATCGCAGCTTCTTAATACTTCGTCCGAGTTGCTTCTCTACTTCGTTTCTAAAATCTTTGAACCTTTCAAATGTTTCAGACTTGTACTTCATCAAGTACACATACCCATACCTAGAACAATCATCGGTAAAGGTAGCGATGTAGTTGTATCTACCCTTCGCACTAACACTTAGTGGACCACATACGTCTGTATGGATCATATCCAAAAGACCCTCGGCTCGTTCCATTTTCCCTTTGTAGGGTGACTTGGTCATTTTCCCTTTAAGGCAAGATTCACAAGTATGTAGTGATTTCACGTCCTCCAAAGAGAACAATCCTTCACTAACAAAATCGTTTATCCTTCTTAAAGAGACATGACCTAATCTAGCGTGCCAAAGTTATGCGGGGTTTTGACCTATCTCCTTACGTTTTGCTGATTTTTGCCTTAGGGGCCCCCACTACCTTCACCCACTTCGAACTTGTTGTTTGGGAAGGGAACTCTTTCCTTTCTCTTCTTTTGGGAAGAACTTCTCTTTCTTAATGGTGGACTCGAAGCTGACAACCATGTTCATTAACTCATTCAAGGGAGGATCTAGTTTGTTCATGTTGAAGTTCACTATGAACGACTGATAGGAACTAGGAAGAGACAACAGGATCAAATCCAACGAGAGCTCGGTCGGGAGGGTGACATCGAGATTCACTAGCTTTTCAAGGAGATTGATCATTTTGAGACAGTGCTCGTGGACAGAAGTCCCTTCGCGCAGTCTTGCCGTGATCAACTCCTTTGTAGAAGCGTACCTCGATGCCTTAATATTCTCACTATACATGCTATCGAGATGAGTCATTATATCGAAAGTATGTAAGTGAGACTCATATTTCCTCGCAAGCGCGGGCTCCATGGCGGCTATCATATAACACCTAGCATGAGTGTCATCTTTCTTCCAAGCTTCATAAGTTTCTTTTTCAGCATCAGTCGTTGTGGCAGGTATAGTGGCGGAAAGTCTCTCGTTCAGAATATAGAGACGCCCTTCAACAGTTAGCACAAGCTTAAGACTACGCAACCAATCTAGGTAATTAGGGCCATTGAGTTAATTGTCGAGGATTGACATTATGGGATTCTTAGACATGATTATCTGAGAGGTATAGAGAAGAGGATTATTAGAGATTCGCGTTAAATGATTGTTACAATTAAATGCTTGGCCTTATGTTATTTAATTTTTCTTCCACTAATTTTATCGAGTTCCACTTCCCTCTAGTAGACAAACGAGAAAACTGTTTTTTCTTAATGGGCTTTAGGTCCAATAGACAAATATAACCCGTAGTTAATCTAGCCCGATTATATTTGCCCAAAGGTAGATCACAATCAATCATATCCACAATATGACCCTAAATTAATTTTCCTCACACTTGATAATGACCTAAGTTAATCTCGCGAATATCAAAATCGTCGTGTGTCAAGTCTGACCTACCAATCAAAGATGCTCATAGAACTTGATTATGCCAAACTAATGCAGTCCCTAGTTAATCTAGCCGACCACGTTAATCTAGCATAATCCTTTTCTATGGCTACCTTCATCGCTATGTCAATTGAATTACAGCTTACTTTACGATAGCACTCCTCGCTAACACGGCTTACTGAACTACAGTAAAGGGCTACACATAATCCAACCGTTGGCAGAAGGAAAGAAAAATTCAACAGATTGGGTTTTTCTTTATAGCTTGAAATGATTCTTAATTAGATTAAGAATGAGGGATTTTGTTAAAAAAATTTATCTCATCTGAAGGTTCGGATTGGTCTATGTGATTCCTACGTGTATGTTCTCTAAAGGTTTATGGAAACGCATATTGTCCTAAGAGGAACATACGACCTAACTACATAATTAATTACATTAATTAATTATCGGGTTTTTCAAAATAATTATAGAACCTCAACTAGCATAAATCATTCAAATAATGTTGAGGTACTATTAATTAGGTTGAACTATAATCAATATTATATTTGTGTTCTAGTAATTGAAATCAATTTAATAATTTAAATTAATTAATTAATCTAATACATATTTACTAAAATAGATGATTGTTGACTCGATTATCTAATTGGGATCAATTGAAAATAATTTTCCAAAAATTAAAATCAATTTGTTTTAAGTTTAAATTTAGAAATCTGAAATAAATTTTTTTTTTCAGTGAACAGGTTCGGCCCAACCGGTCTGACCGGTTCGGACCGAAGCGGTCCGGTTCTGCCCGGTCCAGTTGACCCAAATCACTGGGCCGGGTCAGTCGGACCGAGAACCGGTCTGACCGACCCGAATCCACGTGGATTCGGTCAATTGGATCGCGCATAACCATCGAACCGACCAGTTCGACCGGTTCCATCCGAACAAATTAAAAATCGACGTTTTAAAAATAATTTCAGATCCGAGTTTACAATCTTAAACAATTTTAAAGCTAGAAAAATTCTAAACAATATTTCAAAAGTATTTCAAACTTACGAAAACTCCCAATTACATAATACAACAATCGGTACTTTAAATCGAACATGCATAAAATCATAGCATATTAAAACGAACGCAATTAATTGCGCAACGAGCTCTGATACCACTGTTGGGAATCGGACACGTGTACGCAGCGGAAAACAAAAAATTTATGCGATTTAAACAAATTTAAAGCACATAAACACATGCCCGATAATTGAAAACAATTAATTGCGTACCTTTGCGCTTCCAGCGAATTGAAAACAACATACATGCTTAATAATTTAACTAAATTTAAATCAATTAGCATGCTCGCGTTTAAATCAAATATTCATGCTCGCAATAAATAAATAATTCCATGTAGTCACATAAAATCATACAAAAACGAACATAAACATTCTATTTAAACGTAAACGAATCAAAGAACAATGAATTCGTAAGTTTACCTCTTGAAGCGTGAGGTAGGCGCACTAAGCAAAGCGAGATTGCTACGGAAACCAATCCGTACAATCCGGGGCAGCAGCGTCTGAACGGCATCAGCGGCAAGATGAGCCACGGCGGCGCGTGTGACTCACGCGCGGTCTTCGGGCAGTGCGTGGGGATGCGTGCGGCTTCGGCTCGTGTGCTGCTCCTCGATTCTTCGATCTTCAATCTTCCTCCTCTCAGATTTCACCTTGTATACTTCGATCTACTAAACACATGGCACTAGACACGTAATAGTTAGAAAAACGGAAGAATAGAAAGAAGGAAAGTAATACCAAAAAGGATCGGCCAACGGATGGCCGATTCCGGCAATCTTCCATCGAGGACGGCGCGGTGGCCGCGGGGAGATGGCCGAGAGAGAGAGAGAGAGGGAGCGGCTAGGGTTAGGGTTTTGTGTGTTGTTTTTGTCCAAAACCTATAAATCAAGTATTTATAGTGTCTTGCATAAAACCCTAACGGGCTTAAGTTGGACCGGGCCCAACAGCTTAAGTTCGTTAGTTCTTTTACTTGCTCGTCTCTCTCAATGCAATGATCGGAAAATTGGAACGATTACATTTTCGGAATCATTATAATGTCCTCGTCGTTACGAGTGCCAACTCTCGATTTCCAACTTTCCAAAAGTGGAAACCCTAATTCAGTGCACTTTCTAAATTTGAAAACTTCCTGATTTAGAAAGTTCACTAATACGTTTGCCTATTCTTTTCCTTTTCTTATTCTCATTCATAATTCCGAATTACGAATGTTGGACCCAATCATATTGACTTCCAATCATGCAAAGATAAACCAATTTTACCTTTGACCGTTAATTCAAAGATCTCATGTGCACGAGCAGTGTGACCCTCGATGGTTCAGGTGTAAGCTAACCGTGGGCCCACAACCCTTTGTGGTGAAAACTCGTCCCTTAGAGTTACGATTAAGATGAAGTTTGTTTCACCTTAATCCCCCAACGAATCAAGATTGGCGTTTAGCAACTACGCGTCATGATTTCCTAGATACAAATGAAGTGCCTGCAAGAACCTTCAGATATAGTTAACGTACAGTACGATCCCTTCGATTCATATGTCCCGATTGAACTAGAGGTATTGCTTCATCGATACCTCTTTATTTGTTCAATGACAGTGTGATCGTTCTAAGTGTTGTCATCGTTATGTGCATGACTTAGAGAATCAAATTCTCTAATCATCACTTAGTCAGCTCTGGCCAGAGACTTAAAATGATTACAAACTATGAGAACACACAGGACATCCAAGACTATTCTAGTGATCGAATCCCCGACTACAATGCACACCCACTAGATTTCGGACTACACGAACACTGGCCCTTGGGGCGGTCCTCGGTGGAACTCAGGGACAGGTCACGATATAGCGAGTCCTCTAGTGAAGTCCCGGTGATGTCTAGGTCATAAGGACTAATGGTGTACAACTATACCATAGATATCTCTACTCAATTATTGGGAACCACTTAGAGATTTCTAGGGTGAGGGAGTTCAGTGAACTCGTCAACTTACGAGCACCCACTTATGCATGCCGATATCACAATACCGTATATTGGTGAGATGCAGTACACATACACTAAGTGCTAGTCTCATAATGGGAAAGGCCGATATCCTCATTGGTGGTGTAACCCTTAGACTAGGAACATGTTTAACAGTTATAATACTTAAGTAAATATCTCACGATCCTAACGATCAATTACTAGTACTTGTAATAACCGTAAGGACTATAAATAGGAAAGACCACGGCCACATGTTGGCTTGTTGGTCACCTACTCTAACAGTCCCATGTGCCTAATTGTTGAATGATCTTCCAAGTGTATGTGTCAGGATGAAAGATGTTACGCATGTATTGCAAATTTTTTTTTTTTTTTTGTGTAATTCTTCTTTCTATACTTCTACCGATGATCAGTATCAAAACTATATTTTAATGACTTCAATGCGGGTTGAATGTGATTAGAGTCATTCAAATTCTTTAATAGTCATCATACTCTAGAATAGTTGTAGGTCGCTAGCGATAAACATATGTTTGCCTCGAAGTCTTTATGAAATTTCACATGCACATGGGAGTCCATGGGTACACATAAGATACTTTACAACTATCATGAATCTGCATAGAGGACTTGCGCTCTACATCAAACTTGTCCAATGACAAATGTGTGACATTGCATATTAAACCTTGAAAACACGGAGAGGCCACGTGTTGAGTGTAGATTTTACACTCAATTTATACTTTCTTAAGAGATTTTTGTGTAATTTTATCTATATAATATTGCTTAATGATTGGTTTATTGTATTTTAGGTACAATTTAAAATTTTAGGAGTTTCCCGGATGAAACGAGCAACAACAGGTCAAAACCGGGCAAAAACGGAAGAAAACATGTTGGACGCTGAAAATTGGCCTGAGATGGCTATGTGAGAAGTAGCCTATTTCTGACATGGCCGTCTCACCTGCAAAATTTTGGCAGAAAGCCTCAAAATTTGAGACAGTCGTGTGAGATTTGTACTGATTCTCACATGGTTGTGTGAAGACACGGGGAAGAGCAGTTTTGGAGTTTTAATTGCACAAAGAAACCCGGATCTTCTACCAAGTTGGAGAACCTATTTAAGTGCAAACACAAGCACGAATCGTAGACACTTTTTACGAATCGTAGACACTTTTTACACTTTTTACATAATCTCAATTTCCAACTTTCTAAAAGTGCAAACCCTAGTTCAGTGCACTTTCTAAATTTGGAAACTTCCCGATTTAGAAAGTCCACTCAGATGTTCGCCTATTCTTTTCCTTTTCTTATTCTCATTCATAATTCCAAATTACGAATGTTGGACCCAATCATATTGACTTCCAATCATGCAAAGATAAAACATTTTTACCTTTGACCTTTCATTCAAAGATCTCATATGCACGAGCAGTGTGACCCTCGATGGTTCAGGTGTAAGCTAGCCGTGGGCCCACAACCCTTTGTGGCCAAAACTCGTCCCTTAGAGTTACGATTATGATGAAGCTCGTTTCACCTTAATCACCCAACAAATCAAGATTGGCGTCTAGCAACTACGCGTAATGAAGTGCATGCAAGAACCTTTTGATATAGTTAGCGTACAGTACGATCCCTTCGATTCATATGTTCCGATTGAACTAGAGGCATTGGTTCATCGAGACCTCATTTGTAGTTCAATGACTGTGCGATCGTTCTAAGTGTTGTAATCATTACATGCATGACTTAGAGAATCGAATTCTCTAATCATCACTTAGTCAGCTCTGGCCAGAGACTTGGAGATTACAAACTATGAGAACACACAGGACATCCAAGACTATTCTAGCGATCGAATCCCCGACTACAATGCACAGAACTCCCACTAGATATCGGACTGCACGAACACTGGCCCTTGGGGTGGTCCTCGGTGGAACTCAGGGACAGGTCACAATACAGCTGGTCCTCTAGTGAAGTCACAGTGATGTTTAGGTCATAAGGACTAATGGTGTACAACTATACCATATATATCTCTATTCAATTATTGAGAATCACTTAGAGATTTCTAGGGTGAGGGAGTTCAGTGAACTCGTAAACTTACGAGCACCCACTTATGCATGCCGATATCACAATACCGTTTAGTGATGAGATGCATCACACATACACTAAGTGCTAGCGTCTTAATAGGAAAGGCCGATATCCTCATTGGTGGCGTAACCCTTCGACTAAGAACACGTTTAACAGTTATAATACTAAAATAAATATCTCATGATCCTAACGATAAATTACTCGTACTTGTAGTAACTGTTAGGACTATATCTATGCTTGTGACAAAGGGACAAAGATATAGAATGCCAAGGTGTTTTATCATTAATACGAAAAAGGTTTATTTATTGCAATAACAAATGGAAAGACCACAGCCACAAGTTGGCTTGTTGGTCACATACTCTAATAAGTATTTATACCAACAAGTTTTTGCGCCGTTGTTGAGGACTATAGCAAATTATCTATTTATTCTGATATCGAATTTAAGCATTTTTTCTTACTTTAGTCATTTTTTTTTATTTTGCTTATATTTCTGTTTATTTTATTTTGTTTCGTTGTTGGTACGTTTTAGGCGAAGAGGACACGACACGCACTTACGACCTCTTGATCATGAAATCAAGCGGGTTTTTAGGTAAACCAGAAGGAATCAGAGGTTAGCTCGGAGCGTTCACGTAGCAATGGAAGGAGAAAACATCCATAGGAGGGATGACCAAGGGAACTTCCTAGATGTGGATGGAAACATCATTAATGAGCAGGAACACCTCCAGCTCGGCGATCAGCAAACTCGTCGGCCTCACCAACGAGCATTTCAAGATTACACCGTTCCGACACTCAATGGGTTTCAATCAAGCTTTCAGCAACCCCCCACTGAAGCCAACAATTTAAAAATCAGAGTCGGAATCCTCACAATGCTCCAAAACAACAGTTTATTTAGCGGGTTAGCTCATGAATAACCACATCTTCACTTGGTTAATGTTCTTGAGACGTGTGATTCGCATAGGAAGAATGGAATGTGACCAGAAGCACTGCAGCTCCACCTCTTCAAGCACTCTCTACAAGGAGAAGCACGAGAATGGCTATAAACTCGCGCACCACACTCTATATCATCTTGGCCCCGGCTAGCAGAACTGTTCATGAACACATAAAACTCTCCAACTGAAACCAAAAAGATCCAGAGATAAATACAACAAGAAGACGAAGCACTTTTTGAAACCTGGGTGCAGTTTAAACAGCTAATCCAAAGATGCCCCAACCATGGACTTCAAGAGTGGCGCCAGCTTCAAATATTTTATGATGGACTGCAGGATAATTCGAGATTTGTGCTCGATTCATCAGCTCGCGGAACATTCATGAGTTTGACCTACGTCGAAGCCTATAAACTTTTGGAGGGGACCGCAAGGAAGAAATACATGCAAGCTTCAGACATGTTAAAGAGTTGAACCAAGAAGATATGAGGACTTTTGGAGTTAGACGAAGTCACAGATATCATTGCCCAGTTAGGGTAGTGGTCAAAGCAAGTAGCAGCTCTACAAACCTAACAAGCCCATGTAGTCCAAAGCTCGGACCATAGCCTAGAAGAAACGGAGTCTCTGAATAATGTGAATAGTGCAAATCGACAACAAAGGTCTCGTATTCGAACAGATACAATCCGCGATGGAGAGGAAATCAACATCAAGGTCAAGCACCACCACATGGTCAACCTCAAACGACCTCAGCTAGCTCCTGGATTCCAAAATCCACCTCAAGCTCTGGACCAAGGAGAAGACCTCACTACTATTCTAGCCCAATTAATGACATCAACTCAAGCATCCATCAGAAACCTGGAAACACATATGGATCAATTTGCAACCCAACTCAGCACAGGACTGGTAAGTCCACTGCCTTCAAATACAAAAAATCCTCGAAAGAGCACCAACAACCAATGCAAGAGATAGTTGGAGGAAGTGCCAAAGAAAAGGGAGAAAAGTAGGGGTGGAGGAGAGAAAGCTGCATGAGAAGTGGTGAATCTGACACATGACCTATGCGAAAAAAGGGTCGTTGCGCCGAAGCCGACCCCATGGGTATCGTATCCTCAACGCTTGGTCAAAGCCAATCTTAAATCGTATTATAATTTTTTTTCTTGAGCAACTGAATGAATTGCATATTAATATTCATTTTACTCATGCTCTTGAATTAATGCCAAATTGGGTGAATTTGTTTAAAGATATGGTCTATAAAAAGCGAAAATTTGTCCAACATGAGATGATAGCTTTGACCGAACAATGTAGCAAAATTCTCACTTGCCCATTTCCACTAAAACTCAGAGACTCTGGTAAGCTTACAAAATCCGTCATACACTTAGGGAGCTAGTATTAATCTCATGCATTTTTTGTGTTTTTCAAAGTTTGGAATTAGGAGATATAAAATTAATGTACGTGACTTTACAGTTAGCAGATAGATCACTAATATACTCAAAAGGCATAGTAGAGGATGTGTAAGTCAAAGTAGATAAATCCATATTTCCTGCAGACACTAAAGAAATTTTATATTTCACAATGAAATATTTTGTTGTTGAAAGGGTAAAATTTCGTTGGCAATACAATTCGCAACAAAAAAAAATTTTGCCATGTTCGTTGTCAAAGCCTCGTTATTGAAAGTTCATGGCAACGAAAATCAAAAATCGTTGTTCATAATGGTCCGCATTTGTATTGGAGCCCGACCCGACCCACATCCATCTTTGGAGTCCACCTTTGGACCACCAACCTATTCAGATCAGATTGTTGGGTCGAGCTTAGGGCTGGCCCAACGGGCCCAACCTGATAAATGTGAAATATATGGCAAGATGGCAATAGAAGGATTTGAACCCTGGTTGATATCAAATTAGAGAAACCTCCAACCGCTGGGGCAATAACATATTTGTGTGAATAGTCTTCAAATAAATTTATAAAACCTAAATAGACAAAGTAAAATGATTAAAATAGGTATATAGATAATGCCAAATACATTATATAAATAAATAATATAGAGTCATAACGAAAACTATATGTAATTATATATATATATATATATATATATATATATATATATATATATATATATATATATATATATATATATATATATATATATATATATATATATATATATATGTACATATATAATTTTAATAACACATATACTGTAAATTAAAATCAAGAAAAAAGAGTTTTTAAATTGGCAACGATTATATTTTTGTTGCCAAAACCTGGTGGAGCATTGCCAGCAAAAAAATTGTCATCTTTCGTCACTTATCGGTGACAAAAAAAAAATTTGTTGCTGTAAATATATTTACTACTATTTTATATCGTAGCAAAAACAAATATTCTTTTGCAACAAACAAAATTGTTGTCTTTCATGAAATTCGTTGCGAAATATACATGATACTATTCGCAACAATATATTTCGTTGCTTAGGAGATTCAAAGGCAACAAAAAAATCTTGTTACAAAATATTAATCTTTAGCCACAAATACTATATTTTGTTGCTAAAATTTAACTAATGGCAAAAAAATTAATTTCGTTGATAAAGAAATCATTGTCTATTTTACATTTTCTTGTAGTGAGATTTTGTAGTTCTTGATATCGAAGAAGAAAAAGAAATTCCCTTGATTTTGGGGAGATCTTTTTTCAGAACAGGTAGAACTATAATTGATGTGTATAATGGTGTTTTGTCTGTCTTTGGGAGATGAAACAATTAAAGTTGATGTTTTTCGTACAAGGAAGCATCCACAAGTGGTTGGTGAATGTTTTGTGTTTGAAGTTTTGGATCAGTTGAGTTTTGATTGTATTTACGCTTTAATTGTGGATCCTTTGGAAGCATCTTTGATTGCAGGAACAAAAATTGAGGAAGAAGCAGTGGTTGAGCAACTATGTTGGTTATATTCGGCAAAGCTATTACCAAAACCCCGCTTTCAAATTTGGACACGCAACTCCTAGTCTCTAGCACATTTAAACGTTCGGTGCTTGATCTTAAAGTTTTACCTTCTCATTTGAAATATGTTTATCTTGAGCTCATGATACCTTGCCCCTAATTATTTCTTCATCTTTGAAGAAAGACTTGTCGATGTTTTGAGAGAACACAAACTAGCTATTGGATGGACTATTTTCTACATCGAATACATATGTCCAACTTTTTGCCAACAGAAGATTATCTTGGAGGAAGGCCACAAATCTTCAGTTGAGCAGCAAAGGCGATTAAATCACATCATGGAGGAAGTCGTAAAGAAGGAGACCATAGTAAGGAATTATCTCCACAAGAAGTGTGACCCTCAATAGTTCAGGTGTAAACTAGTCGTGGGCCCACAACTCTTTGTGATTCGAATAACTTTTTATCCGATTACGGACTTGTCCCATGTTTCGCGGTTTAGATTAAAATATTTTTTATCTTCAATGCCGATTACAACGGTTAATACAAACGAATCATGATTGATGTCTAGCAACCTAAGTATCATAATTCCCTATATACAAATGAAGTGGCTATAAGAACCTTTTATTATAGTTTACGTACAATACGGTACCTTTGACAAAATATATGTCCCAGTCAAAATAGAGGCATTGGTTCACCGAGACCTCTAATATTATTTGATATTGGGTAAATAGCATTAAACTACCTAAAATTTTTAAGTTTTTGCGGATCACCACCTGAACAATTTTTTTTTTTTGCACGAGTTCATCAGTACTTAATAAATTGTGCCACTTTCCCCATTTTTGCTCGTTTTCAGGTCAAAATGACCGGTTCTCAACCCATGTGCGTTGCACATGATAAATCCAAGGCTATTGACATCTTTTCTATTTTTAACATGGGATAAATGTTAAATAGAATAAATAAACTATTTTCTCTCGATTCAGATTTTTTGTTGGCCCTCTTTCATGTTTTTTAATTTCTTCAAGAAAAATCCAACAACTATTCGAACATTACTTACCAAATCACGATTTTGTTCAATTTATACGGGACTATCGCAATTTTGGGGTGATTCAAGCTCGATTTGATGTGAATTGCTTGCGATTTCGACTGGGTAGCGTTGTTTTTTCGCGATTTAGGCACAATTCAGGCCGAATTTGGTGTTCATGTTCGATTTAGGTCGGGGTTTGTGTGATGTAGACTGGGTCTCGCTATTTGGAACTTGAATGTTGAAACTTGAATCTAGATTTGTTTTGAAATGCTAATTGTTAACCGATTTGTTGCGGGATCACTACAAACCTATATCACTCGGTGTTATATTTGTTATATTTCAAATGTTGATATGTATGCAAATGTGGTTACTCACAGAGTTCATAATTTTTGTTACTGATTGTAATTTGATGATGTCTGTTCCAGGCTACAATGTACGCCACCCAAGACAAAACAGCCTCGGTCCTGGCGGTGTCCCTTATAATCAGGATGCAACATCTCTTTTCCGGACAAAACCCATCTTAGAATTCCTAAATGTCGAAGCAATCACCAGGAAGCAGATTCAGAAATCTGTATTTACGAAAATCGGGTTTTATGAACACTATTTTCTTTCGATTTCTTCCTCCGAATCAACTAGATCTTCTTCCAACGAATGGAGGATTAGATGATCTTCTCACAATTGAGGCATCCCCATGCCGCGGCGGAGGTGTGCACTGGTGGGCGGTGGGTGGTGAAATTGGTGCGGCAGCAGGGTCTTCCTTGGAATTGCAAAGGCGGGAAAGTACTTATGTAGGTGGTTTGTTTGAAGTTTTCGAGCCGTGGGTTCTCAAAATTCAGGGCTCCGCTGCTGGGAACAAAATGAAGGAACAAGATGAAGATTTTTTTTTTTTTAATTACTCTATATTCCATTTCCAAAAAAAAAATATTCCATTTTTAAAATGGAAAAGACGTCAATAGTCTTGGATTTGTCATGTGCAACGCACATGGGTTGAGATTCGGTCATTTTGACCTGAAAACGGGCAAAAATGGGCAAAGTGGCACAATTTATTAGAGTAAATTGCAAATACTACCCCTGTGTTATCTCGAAATAGCAAAAACCCCCCTGTGATAAATAAACTAGCAAAAACCCCCCTGTGAAATTTAGTCAAAGGCAGAATCCCCCCTAGCTGATTTTTTAGACTCGAAATGACAAAATTGTCCCTCAAAATGTATTTATATATATACATATTATATGTATATTTATTCTTTTTAATTTATTTGTTTAGAAATTAAAAAAAAATAGTAAACAACTAAATTGATTATTTTTTAAATAAAATAATTAAAATATTTATAAAATATAAGAATTTATTAATTGCAAGACTCCAGGGGTATTTGTGTCTTTTTATATCAAGTCAACCCTCAAATAGTTCCATAGGGGGGTTTTTGCTATTTAAATAATTTCACAGGGGGGTTTTTGCTAGTTTATTTATCACAGGGGGGTTTTTGCTATTTCGAGATTACACAGGGGTAGTTTTTGCAGTTTACTCCAATTTATTAAGTACGGGTGAACTCGTGCAAAAAAAAATTGTTCAGGTGGTGTCCGCAAAATCTTAAAAAGTTTAGGTGGTTTAATGCTATTTACCCTTTGATATTTGTGCGAATGTTCCAAAAACTATAAAGTCCATTCATGTGTGACTTAGATAAACCCTTTCTCTAATCACCACACTTTCTACTTCGGTCGAAGATTCCTTGGACGATATACTTGAAGACCACACATGATATCCATGCAATTAAGTAAGCGGTCTGTTAGAATTTATTTCGTGCACATATAAATTATTTGTGTGAGATTCAGTTTTTCGTTACTGTTGCGTGAAGTGTTGCAACAGTTCATGAAGCAGTTCGTAAAAACATAAATAAACGAGACACAAATTTTAATGTGGTTCGGATACAATTGTACCCTACATTCACGGGGACCTGCAAATAAAATTTACTAATTTTTAGTTTTACGAATACAATAATAGGACTTAATCAAAATACAAAGACTCCCTCTTTGTTGACGCCGTTCTTGTATACTACGCTGAATTATAAATCTTCAATTTGCAGCACGTCCCTTGCTCCGCACAGTTGAACTCCCTTCAACGCTGAATCCCTCAGTCGACGGATCGATCTCCTCCCGAGATCTGTTTAAGCCCCTCTCCCGAAGAACCGATCTTCTTTTTATATAGAAGAAGCAAACTTGTGATACTCCTTGAATCTTGGTGTCTTCACCACAAAGCCTTGAAGCCGATATACTTTCTATGAAAAGAACGTATCACGATGGAGCAATAAAAACGAGAGAAAAAAAAAAAATTTATGTTCAACTTCTCTCGATAAAAAAGATGTCAATAAAATAACGAGAGTAAAGAAAAATATCCTGTGTAATTTTTCTCTGCAAGAAGACGTAAGATCTGAGGCGCCGTGTTGCTGTATTTATACTTCTATAGGTGATAAGAATCCTACAAGAAAATAGAGTCCATTAGGGTTAGGAAACTTTTAATCGCGTAGGAAATAATATTTTCAACACAAGGAAACTCTTTAGAAGAATAATTCCTATTATAAATCAATTAATGACAAATTAAAAGAATTAAAAGCTACGAGGACTCTTCCCTTCTTTAGCTCACGGTATATGAAAACTTGTGGCACAAGTTTTATTAATTCTCGTACAATTAGAATCCATGGGATTCTAACACGGTCAAACTTTGTCATTTATTGATTATAATCATTTTCTCCCGCTCAGTAAAAAACCTGAAAATAAAACAATCAGTAACGATTAGACAAAAGCAAATAAAACTAAAGATCATCATCAACTCTTTTCAACAACAAGAGTAGCATCAACTGCTGCAATAGTAAGTGCCACAGTTTCAGCAACTGTTCCCACAGTAGTGGCTTCGGCAGGTGGTTCACCACAGATTCAGCTCCCCCTGCATGTGTATCTCCCTCTGTGAATCATCCTTAGGCAGCTCCTCTTGTAAATGCATTCATTCTTCCCCTTTGCTTACTCGGCTTGATAAACTTGGAAGGCGGTGGATGACAACGTGGTAAATTATCCACGTGATAAGAGACTTAGCAAATAACGTCGGCATTAGCTCCTCCTTTTATATTCTTGTGAAGCTCTAGAGAAATCAAACAAGGAAACCAATTAATGACAATTACCACAATAATAAAAAGATGAAATTCCTTCCATTTTGGATAGACACTATCGGGTGATTAATATGGAGAGATAATTTATTTCTTCTCAAATTATCTAATGAGACAACTAAGGAAAATATGTTCCTCATATTAATACACATCTCCATAGAATTCCACTTGGTGTTGTGGACTTTAGAATCCCACCGAGATTATAACACTCTCCCCCTTTGGCATTGATTGGTCAGAACATTTACTCCCCCTAAATATATGATATATGCATGAACAAGGGTCAGCAAATTCAAAATAACATCTGCAAATATAAACTGTTGCAACAGTTTATCAAACAGTTCAGCAGATAGTGTAAACCGTAAATGAACCATAGTTCCAAAATAAAAGCAGATATTCGTTCATATAAGCACGAGATAAAAGGATATGCAGTAGCAGAAACAACTTCTCTGCACAATGCTTATTATTTGTCCTATATTTCTGCCCAGCAACTGTCTGATGCACTGTAGCAACAGTTATCGGAACTCCCCCTGTGTTCATGCCATCGTTACTGTTCTTTTCTCCCCCTTTCTGGGCAATCACCATGCATAGATAACGCAACATGGACAAATGATCTTGATGATTCGAGCAAGCTGTTCAAACACTTAACAAAAAGATCAAATGAAGAGAGAATCTTGAAAGTAAGTGAGAAGAATCACCATACATGACATGCACACAAAGTCACAAACTCACAACTCAATACCACACGATAATTGCAATGCGAAAATCAAAGGATAATGATATCAAATCCAACATTAAATAACAAAGACTACAGACTTTGCCAAACTTCATACGAAACGTGGAAATGTGAGTAGTAGGCCCAATAGATCCGGTTGCAACAAAAGATCAAATTTAACCGGCACATAAACAAAAATCCCGTCTCTCTCTCTCTCTCTCTCTTTTTTTTTTTTTTTTTTAAATAATGCCTAATGCAAGACAAGAAGTAAACATGAGAAATAAACATGAGTGAAGAGACATATGTGAATAGGATACTGCATGGACAAACAAAACATATGGGATTTATCTTCACATTTACGACAAGCGCAATCCCTAAAAATCCGACTGCCAATGCAACCAATAAACTTAATAATCTCAAGTCAAATACAAAGATGCTCTTATTAGGTAGCATACACACACGTCTAATGGTAGCTTTTTCCCATGAAAAACAGAGCAATTAAAAGGAACAAGATTATGCTGGTCGTGCAATGTGTAGTCCCCTGGGCTTTCTAATTGAGCTTTGTAGTAAGTGTTCGGTCAAGTGGTTTACTGGCTCGACTCAACTAGGCTTCGAACTATTCACTGACCATATATATAATTTATATTGGTCGTGCAATGTGTAGTCCCCTGGGCTTTCTAATTGAGCCTTGTAGCGAGCTTTCGGCCACGTGATTTACTGGCTCGACTCAAAAAGGCTTCGAACTATTCACTGACCAAATGGTTGTAGATATATATATATATATATATATATATATATATATATATATATATATATATATATATATATATATATATATATATATATATATATATATATATATATATATATATATATATATATATATATATATATATATATATATTAATAAAAATAGTTCAAGAGTAGCTTTCACTCATTAAAAGAGGCAGCTTTTCCCTACAAAACCATCCAACCATGACAAGACTATTCAGAGAAATAAATAAGTTGGAGCCTTTTAAGTAATCATTTTGGGAATTGGTGAAGTTCTACCCCCACAAAGATTAGAAGTACATGAAGCATCAAATTCACATTTGTCTCAATCAGATGCAGTATGCTTAATGCAAATCCTATATGAGATGCAAAAACATATGAAGTGTCCTACCACTAAAAGTTGCAAGTCTGGACACAGAGACTGTTGCAACATTTCATGCAACTGCATCAGATTAAGCAACATAAATTCCCAGCGATTTTCGCAAGGAATCAAATCTCTGTGCATCAAGGGTTTTTGCAAAAGCATCAGTTAATTCATTCTCCGTTGCAGCATAATCAATTGAGACAACCCCCTTTTCAACCAAGCCCCTTATGAAAAGATGACAAATATCAGTAAGCTTAGTTCTCGAATGCTGAATTGGATTCATAAACTTGTTTTTCGCATACAAATTATCACAATTCAGATTACCAAGTTTTTTATTCCCCAAACTAGATTTGTCACCAGAACTGTTGGAACAGTTAGTACTATCATCACATGGGTTTAAAGAAGTAATGGCAGATAAACAATTAAGATCAGACTTCTTTACCCAGATTTTTTGTTGAGTTTTATTCACTAAATCAACCTTTATCTTGGGTTTTTGAGACGACACAAAAGTGTGATCAATTTTAGCGGAAAGTGGTGAGCGGGCCATTATTATTTTAACCATTTTCAAGTACTTAAAACACCTAGGTCGTATATGACCAGAAACATGACAAAAATGACAGGTAGGGACAAAACGTTTTCTTTGAGATGACTGCGTTGATGCAACTGTCGCAACAGATTGTGAAACAGTGGATTGTTTAACAAAATTGATTTTTCTTTTTGGATCTTCTTTCTGTTTCAATGCATCATTAGATAGTTGATTACCCCCTATACCTATATGACCGCAGTTTGGCTGATTTTTGTTCAAAATTTCATTCAAAGTTACCCTACCGGTATTAAACATAGAAATAGCATCTTGGGTTTGAGCAAATTTAGCCTTCAAGCTATCTGTTTCTCTAGTAGAAGAAATAACATTTTGTTCAAGAGTAGAAATTCTTACCTTCAACACTTTATTTTCCTCAATTAAGACAAGCTTCTCTTTTTCTAAGAATTTATTAGACTCGCATACCTGAAGAAATTTTTCGTACATTCTTTCATAGCACTCTTTTAATTCTTCCAAGGTTGACACGTCATCATCACTGTTATTTTCTGAATCCCCATCATCACCTGCAATATTTAATGGAGTTAATCTTTTAGCAGGTATTGAATGCAACTTATCATACCTAAGTTCTGTCTGAACAGTATGTCCAACTGTTGCAACAGTTTCAGCGATAGTCTGTTTGCACTCGTTTATCTGAGTAGTTCCTTCGTAGGCCTCTTGTAGAACATCCCATGCCTCCTTTGCTGATTTGCACATTGATATCAATTTGAATTGGTCTTCATCGATACAACTCAAGATAGCATTGGTTGCCTTGGAATTATAATCTGCTATTCGTACTTCTTCATCACTCCACTTCTCTTTTGGCGTTTGAATGATCTCGTGTGACTCATTCATCGAGGTAGGAGGTGTCCAACCAATTAGAATCGCGCGCCAGGCCCATTCATCGATAGATTTGATGAACATCTTCATCCTTATTTTCGAATCAGAGTAGTTCAATTCACCCAAGAGAGGTGGTAGGAATGCGCCTTCACGATGATTATTCATATCTTTGCACAAAAAAATAAAAAAAAATTAAATCCCAAAATCTCACTAAGTGTATCTAGTGATAGGCTCTTGATGCCAATTGTTAGAATTGTGCAGATATAAATTATTTGTGTCAGATTCAGTTTTTCGTTACTGTTGCGTGAAGTGTTGCAACAGTTCATGAAGCAGTTCGTAAAAACATAAATAAACGAGACACAAATTTTAATGTGGTTCGGATACAATTGTACCCTACATCCACGGGGACCTGCAAATAAAATTTACTAATTTTTTGTTTTACGAATACAATAATAGGACTTAATCAAAATACAAAGACTCCCTCTTTGTTGACGCCGTTCTTGTATACTACGCTGAATTATAAATCTTCAATTTGCAGCACGTCCCTTGCTCCGCACAGTTGAACTCCCTTCAACGCTGAATCCCTCAGTCGGCGGATCGATCTCCTCCCGAGATCTCTTTAAGCCCCTCTCCCGAAGAACCGATCTTCTTTTTATATAGAAGAAGCAAACTTGTGATACTCCTTGAATCTTGGTGTCTTCACCACAAAGCCTTGAAGCCGATATACTTTCTATGAAAAGAACGTATCACGATGGAGCAATAAAAACGAGAGAAAAAAAAATATTTTATGTTCAACTTCTCTCGATAAAAAAGACGTCAATAAAATAACGAGAGTAAAGAAAAATATCCTGTGTAATTTTTCTCTGCAAGAAGACGTAAGATCTGAGGCGCCGTGTTGCTGTATTTATACTTCTATAGGTGATAAGAATACTACAAGAAAATAGAGTCCATTAGGGTTAGGAAACTTTTAATCACGTAGGAAATAATATTTTCAACACAAGGAAACTCTTTAGAAGAATAATTCCTATTATAAATCAATTAATGACAAATTAAAAGAATTAAAAGCTACGAGGACTCTTCCCTTCTTTAGCTCACGGTATATGAAAACTTGTGGCACAAGTTTTATTAATTCTCGTACAATTAGAATCCATGGGATTCTAACACGGTCAAACCCCTAACTGTAATATAAAGACTCCCAATAGATTTTGGATTGTGCGAACTTTGGCCTTTGGAGCGGTCTTCGAAGAGACTTCGAGACAACTCACAACATAGTTGGTCCTCGAATGAAGTTGCACTGATGTATTAGGTCCTAAGAACTAATATTGTACAACTATAATTATAGAATCTCTGTTTGATTATTGAGAACCACTTAGAGATTCTAGGACGAGGGGTTTCAGTGAACTCATCGGCTATGAACACCCACTTTTATGTATGCTCATGTATCTACATTGTAGTTGATGAGACTCAACTCACATACACTAAATGCTAGTCTCAAAGGGGAAAGGTCATTATCCTAATTATTTGCGCAACCCATTGACTATGAACTAATTTAATAGTTAGCCCTCATTCGGTTACCTATATAAGATTAGGTTGGGTTACATGAGATTGGATTAACTCTCTTCTGACTAATTAATTTTTTAGTTGGTAGCATGTTCGGTTTCTAAGATTAGATTTTCTATTAAATTTGTTAAAATCGGTTATTATATATCAAGTGTCTATAAAACCACTAAGTTTGCAATAATAAAATAGGGCATGCTAAATCCCACACTAAAATTTACTAAATCCCACACATAAATTAAAATAATAATCTCTCTCTACTTATATTCTCTCTAACTTTTTTTGTGATGATTTTTTTCCAATTCACTCAAAATTCGTTAATCTTTCACGTGAATAATCATAAAAGGTGAGTTTAGGCTTAATATTTTTTTAATTTCATTATGCCTTTTTAATTATTTAAATTCATATCAATTCGATTTTTTTTCTCAAATTCCAACTTTATTTTAGTTTGAACACATGAAGATTTTTCTCAAATTCGAAGTTGGAATGATATGGTTTTTTCTCTCGAAATGAGAGGCGTTTTTCTCTCTAGGTAGAGGCTTTTTCCGATCAACAGATTAGTGTGCAGCAATGATTTTCCTAGTTTGGAATTGTCGGGGACTTGGGGGACCCCGTACAGTCCGATCACTCGAAGATCTCATTTGGGTTCATAACCCTCATCTCATTTTCTTATCAGAAACTAAATTGTCTGCTAAGAAATTTGAATTTATTAAGAAGAAAATTAATATGTTTGGTGTTGCGGTGGACGCAAGAGGTCGATCGGGTGGATTAGCGTAGCTATGGATTAAAGATTTTAATGTTGTTCTGCAGAGTTTCTCGAAAAATAACATTGATGTTAACATATGTGATAATGAGTTGGAGCCGAAGTGGAGGTTCATAAGTTTTTATGGTGATCCAATTGAACAAGAACGAAACTGCTCTTGGAATCTATTCGAAATCTATCGATGGTGTCTGAATTACTGTGGCTTTGTGCACGCGATTTTAATGCTATATTATCAGCTTCGGAAAAAAAGGGTGGTTCGGAGGCTGGATTCAGAGCGCTATCAGCTTTCGGGGAATGTTTACATGAGGCAGGTTTGAGAGATCTCGGTTTTGTCAGATACCCTTTCACCTCGTCAAATAATAGAGCCCCACCAAACTTTGTGGAATAACGACTAGATCGGGCTTGCAGCTCTGATGAATGGAAAGCGATGTTCCCACAATTTCGGGTAGACCATTTGTGATACGATCCAGAGATGCTCCATGACGAAGAATTGGAAGACGCGAAAGCGTACGAGTTTAAAGACATTATTCGAGCTGTCCTTGGAGAGTAAAGGGTTGAATAAGACCATTGAAGAGTCCGTGGTTTGGAATTGGAAAAAAAGAAAGAGAAGAAGTCGTTGGACAAGTCGAATTCCATGCATCCGAGATTCTCGCCTATTCTGGCAGAGTTTACCTTTCGAGTTATAACTCTCGCATCCGAAGTTCAATTGAGCTGATTCAAAATGATTCGGAAAGCTAACTGAAAGATCTACAACTTTCATGTTTTGAGCAAAGAGATATTCGAAGTGGAACAGTGTCGAAATTGAGCTTTAATTGCATGCACGTGCACAACCCAATGTCGCGAGATTAGAAGGGTGATCGAGAAGCCGACTTGAAGATCAAGTTATTTAATTTATTTATGCACGTTTTTAATTTAGGTTTTATTATTTTATTTTGGTATTTTAGAGTCCTTAATGGTTAGGATTTGCTTATTTATTTATTTCCTTATTATAGTTTAGGTAGGAGTCCTTTTCCTTGTGAAAAATGAGTCTTTTTAGACCTTATAAATAGGTCGCCAATTTGGCTTATCTTAGGGACGAATTTTGATGATTTAATTGAGAATATTATCTTTGGTTCTTTAAGAACTCTTCGAACATATCGGTGGATTCCGTTTGTTCACCCCGACTTACCAATCGATCTTTCACAATCGATTGTGGCGTCTTCACATACCAAGGTTCTTGCCTCTTTATAGGCAACGGGTCGCGGTTCCACCCTTTGAATCTGTTTTTTGGATGTTTTCGATCTTGCTTCCGCGTAAGGTATTAGGGTCTCGTAACAAGTTCTACGGGGTTCGTATCAGTTGGTAACCAGAGCCAACATCCAAAACAGGTTTCGCCTATCCTTTATCTTGATTGTTGAGTCAGTCCTTTTTTTTCGTGTCCTCGTTTTGTTTTTCTCGTTTCGTGTCTATTGTTGCTGAGTCTTCTACTCTTTCGTTTTGTTTATTTAGAGTCCAAAAAAAAAAAAAAATTCGAAATTATTTTTGTTTGAAGCTTCTTAGAGTCTAAGTTAGGTTTTGTCTTGAGTCTTCGTCACAAAAAAAAAAAAAAAAAAAAATATTCGAAATTTATTTTTGTTGAAGCTTCTTAGAGTCTAAGAGTTTGTTAGTGTCTCAAAAAAAAAAAAAAAAAAAAAAAAAAAGATATTTCTTTGATCATGTCCGAGAAGGCCGGTTATTACGGAGAAAGAATTGAGCAGCGTAGGACGTCAATGGACAAACGCTTCCAAGAACTCCAAGATCGGATGGAAGGAATTGTTACCCAACTAAAGGAACTACGCAAAGATCAACATGTTCGAGGGCCATACGTACGACGTGATGTTCACCAACCAGTCATACCTTATCCCGATAAAGAGGTAGATTGTGATGGAAATTTTGGTGTGAATGCTACAAAATCAAGGAGGGAGAGTATGAGACGAGGGTCCAAATTGGAAACATCGAGCCGAGGCAATTTTGGTGGAGAAAGAGATGGCGTTTATCAAAACATCAGGTCTATCAAGTTGACAATACCATCTTTCCAAGGTAAGAGTGATCCTGATGCGTACATTGAATGGGAAAGAAAGCTTGAGCTCGTATTCGATTGTCATTATTATTCCGAAAAGAAGAAGGTGAAGCTCGCCGTCGAAGCGTTCATTGACTATGCAATTACTTGGTGGGACCAATTTGTCTTAAGTAGGCGCCGCTGTGGCAAACCACCAATTGAAGATTGGGAGTCCATGAAGGCAATCATGAGAAGGAGGTTTGTCCCTTCACAATATTATAGGGACTTACAATTGCAAAGGTTGAGGCAAGCTACTAAGTTAGAAGAACGGAGTTCGCCGAGGTGGGAATCGCAAAGGAGTTCTCCAGCAAGCATGGTGAGAGAATCGTTACAAAAGCCTAAAAGAGAGAAATCAAAAACCGAGCAGCAATTCAAGACTAAGAGAGGAGAGTGTCCGAGCAAGCAATTCGTGAACTTGTGGTCCAACATTGAGGATGATTCTACAAAGGAGAAAAATATTATTTACGTGTCACCACCTCAGAGGAATGATAACATTGAAATTCCCATGGAGGAAAATGTTCAAGGCATCGTGGAAAGCATTGGTGTAAAAATTGAAGGGATGCAAGACGATATTTTAGAGTTGCAGCCCGAGGAGGATCAAAAGTGCAAAACCGCCCCACCACTCGAAGAAGAAATTGAAGATTCGGATTCGAGGACGAATCCTTTTGAAGAGGTGGAGAATGATATGAGTCAGCCATGCAATGAAGTTAATGTCGAGCTAAACAAAGTGCAAACTCTCAGTGTGAATGTTGATGAGATAGCGGTGCCTAGAGAGATGCTTCATCCATTCTCTATACAGAGGTTGGACGCATTGGGAATTCGAGCTACAAAATATCCATGTTCGTACACATTTCAATGGCTGCAAGATGGTGGATGATTCTACAAAGGAGAAAAATATTATTTACGTGTCACCACCTCAGAGGAATGATAACATTGAAATTCCCATGGAGGAAAATGTTCAAGGCATCGTGGAAAGCATTGGTGTAAAAATTGAAGGGATGCAAGACGATATTTTAGAGTTGCAGCCCGAGGAGGATCAAAAGTGCAAAACCGCCCCACCACTCGAAGAAGAAATTGAAGATTCGGATTCGAGGACGAATCCTTTTGAAGAGGTGGAGAATGATATGAGTCAGCCATGCAATGAAGTTAATGTCGAGCTAAACAAAGTGCAAACTCTCAGTGTGAATGTTGATGAGATAGCGGTGCCTAGAGAGATGCTTCATCCATTCTCTATACAGAGGTTGGACGCATTGGGAATTCGAGCTACAAAATATCCATGTTCGTACACATTTCAATGGCTGCAAGATGGTGTGTTCTGCGATGTGGTGCAGCGATGTGTTAGTATGCTGCCAAAGAGGGAGATTGATCATGAAGTCAATTTTGTTTATACTCCTTGTGATATTTGTCCGGATTCGAGGACGAATCCTTTTAAAGAGGGGGAGAATGATACGATCCAGAGATGCTCCATGACGAAGAATTGGAAGACGCGAAAGCGTACGAGTTTAAAGACATTATTCGAGCTGTCCTTGGAGAGTAAAGGGTTGAATAAGACCATTGAAGAGTCCGTGGTTTGGAATTGGAAAAAAAGAAAGAGAAGAAGTCGTTGGACAAGTCGAATTCCATGCATCCAAGATTCTCGCCTATTCTGGCAGAGTTTACCTTTCGAGTTATAACTCTCGCATCCGAAGTTCAATTGAGCTGATTCAAAATGATTCGGAAAGCTAACTGAAAGATCTACAATTTTCATGTTTTGAGCAAAGAGATATTCTAAGTGGAACAGTGTCGAAATTGAGCTTTAATTGCATGCACGTGCACAGCCCAATGTCGCGAGATTAGAAGGGTGATCGAGAAGCCGACTTGAAGATCAAGTTATTTAATTTATTTATGCACGTTTTTAATTTAGGTTTTATTATTTTATTTTGGTATTTTAGAGTCCTTAATGGTTAGGATTTGCTTATTTTTTTATTTCCTTATTATAGTTTAGGTAGGAGTCCTTTTCCTTGTGAAAAAGGAGTCTTTTTAGACCTTATAAATAGGTCGCCAATTTGGCTTATTTTAGGGACGAATTTTGATGATTTAATTGAGAATATTCTCTTTGGTTCTTTAAGAACTCTTCGAACATATCGGTGGATTCCGTTTGTTCACCCCGACTTACCAATCGATCTTTCACAATCGATTGTAGCGTCTTCACATACCAAGGTTCTTGCCTCTTTATAGGCAACGGGTCGCGGTTCCACCCTTTGAATCTGTTTTTTGGATGTTTTCGATCTTGCTTCCGCGTAAGGTATTAGGGTCTCGTAACAAGTTCTACGGGGTTCGTATCAATTTGGATACTTTTCATTATGTTCATCTGCCTATTCGTATTTGCCTGTACCAGAGAAATTCTATTAGGAAAAGTCGAAATAGATTGTTTCGATTCGAGGCCATGTGGTTAAATAATTCGGAGTGCGAGAAGGTTTTGGAAGATAGTTGGGGCTGTCACAATTCACTACAAGAAAATATAAGCTTTTGTCAAACGGGTTTAAGACAATGGAGCTCAACCTCATTCGGGGGTGTTAAAAAACGTATAGCAAAGCTCAACGAGAATATTGCGCAGCTCAAAACGGAAGATCGAACTGAAGAGACTCAAGAACTATTTGCAAACTTTCATCTGAGTTGAATGATCTTTTCAATAAAGAAGAGATGATGTGGCGACAACGGGCGAAGATGCATTGGATACAAGAGGGAGACAAAAATACAAAGTTTTTTCACTCTAAAGCTTTTAGCCATCAAAGGATTAATACGATTTTGGGTCTTCGAGATGAGTCAGGGAATTGGTGCGAAAAGGATAATGAGATAGAAAATATTATTTCGAGCTATTTTCGTGACATAATTACATCAAAAAATCCCTCTAGTAATGAGTTGGATGAAGTGAAAAATGAAATCAAATCACGAGTGGGACAAGAGACAAACGATATGCTTCAAGCTGAAAACCGCGTTAAAGAGCATGCAACTGTTAAAATCGTCCGGACCAGATTGATTACCAGCCCTTTTTTTTCAAAAATTCTGGAGGATTGTGGGGAAGGATGTGACTAAGTGGGTGCTTAATGTACTCAATAATGGAGGGTCTCCTGGGTGCTACAATCATACACATATAGTACTCATTCCGAAGTGCCAAAATCCGGAAAAGATGACCCAATTTCGCTCTATAAGCTTGAGTAATGTAGTATACAAATTAGTGTCTAAGTGTATTGTGAATCGATTGAAACCAGTGATGAACAATGTGATATCGGAAGCCCAATCAGCTTTAGTTCCTGCTAGACTGATATCGAACAATATTCTTATCGCATACGAGGTCATGCACTATATAAAATGGAGTTCGGCAGAACACATGGCAGTCAAATTAGATATGAGCAAGGCATATGATAAAATTGAATGGAGTTTCCTTCGTCTGGTGATGCTTAAATTGGGTTTTGCGGCACAGTTTGTTGAGCTGATAATGAAATGCGTGACTTCGGTTTCGTACTCCTTCGTTCTTAATGGTGGAGTTTTTGGTAGCCTTACTCCAGAACGAGGACTCCGACAAGGGGATCCTCTATCGCCTTATTTATTTCTTTTTTGTGCGGAGGCTTTGAGTGCCTTGTTTAGAAAGGAGGAAAGATTCGGAAACATACGGGGACTCTCGGTATGCAATGGGGCTCCACATATATCGCATCTTATGTTCGCCGATGATACTATTATTTTTTGTAATACAAACGAGTACACAGCTAGAAGTATCCGAGGCATTTTGCAGGCTTACAAAAATGCTTCTGGACAAGTGGTTAATTACCAAAAGTCTAGTACTGTTTTTAGCAAAACTTCCAAGAGGAGCTCTATCGATGAAGTCAGCAAAGTTCTTCCGATGGAGGTAGTCGAGAAACATGAGAAGTATTTGGGGCTTCCTTATGTTATCGATAAATCAAAACAGATGGTTTTTTCGAGCATTTTGGACAAATTCTACCAAAAGTTGCAAGGGTGGAAAGATAAGTGTCTATCAAAGGGAGGTAAAGAGATTCTTATAAAGGCGGTTTTACAAGCTATTCCGGCTATGCTATGGGCTGCTTCAAACTTGCATCATACTTTACCAAGGACATTGAAAGATTGATGTCAAAATTCTGGTGGGAGGATACCAAAGGAAGAGGAATACATTGGATAAGGTGGAGTGAAATGTGTAAAAGCAAACAAGATGGCGGATTGGGCTTCCGCGATCTTGAGTCTTTCAATTCGTCACTTCTTGCAAAACAATTATGGCGGCTAATCGAGACACCAAATAGTCTTCTTGGTCAGATATACAAAGCTCGTTATTTCCCAACTTCAGGGGTTTTGGGGGCTAAACTCGATCCTAATCCATCTTTCACGTGGAGGTGCATATTGAGTACTAAGAATATTGTGGAGGGTGGTCTTAGATGGAGGGTAGGAAACAGAGCATCGATCGCTTAATGGACTGATAGGTGGATTCCCAGGGAGACAACCTTTAAACTTATTACTTTTAGAGTAGGTGACCAACAAGCCAACTTGTGGCTGTGGTCTTTCATATTTATTATTGTAATAAACAAACATTTTTCGTATTAATGATAAAACCCCTTGGCATTCTATATCTTTGTCCCTTTGTCACAAGCATAGATATAGTCCTTACAGTTATTACAAGTACGAGTAATTGATCGTTAGGATGGTGAGATATTTACGTTAGTATTATAACTGTTAAATGTGTTCCTAGTCGAAGGGTTACGCCACCAATGAGGATATCGACATTTCTCATTAAGCGACTAGCACGTAGTGTATGTGTACTGCATCTTATCAGTAAATGGTATTGTGATATCGGCATGCATAAGTGGGTGCTCGTAAGTTGACGAGTTCACTGAACTCCCTCACCCTAGAAATCTCTAAGTGGTTCTCAATAATCGAGTAGAGATATCTATGGTATAGTTGTACACCATTAGTTCTTATGACCTAAATATCACCGTGACTTCACTAGAGGACCAGCTGTATCGTGACCTGTCCCTGAGTTCCACCGAGGACCGCCCCAAGGGTCAGTGTTCGTACAATCCAAAATCTAGTGGGAGGTCTGTGCATTGTAGTAGGGGATTCGATCGCTAGAATAGTCTTAGATTTTATGTGTGTTCTCATAGTTTGTAATGTCTAAGTCTCTGGCCAGAGCTGACTAAGTGATCATTAGAGAATTCGATTCTCTAAGTCATGCACGTACCGATTACAACACTTAGAACGATCGCACAGTCATTGAACTACTAAGAAGGTCTCGATGAACCAATGCCTCTAGTTCAATCGGGACATATGAATTGAAGGGATCGTACTGTATGCTAACTATATCAAAAGGTTCTTGCAACCACTTCATTTGTATCTAGGGAATCATGACGCGTAGTTGCTAGACGTCAATCTTGATTCGTTGGGTGATTAAGGTGAAACGAGTTTCATCTTAATCATAACTCTAAGGGACGAGTTTTGACCACAAAGGGTTGTGGGCCCACGGCTAGCTTACATTTGAACCATCGAGGGTCACACTGTTCGTGCACATGAGATCTTTGAATGAACGGTCAGAGATGAAAATGTTTTATCTTTGCATGATTGGAAGTCAATATGATTGGGTCCAACATTCGTAATTTGGAATTATGAATGAGAATAAGAAAAGGAAAAGAATAGACGAACATCTTAGTGAACTTTCTAAATCGGGAAATTTCCAAATTTAGAAAGTGCACTGAATTAGGGTTTCCACTTTTGGAACGTTTGAAATCGAGAGTTGACACTCGTAATGACGAGGACATTATAATGATTCCGAAAATGTAATCGTTACAATTTTCCAATCATTGAATTGAGATAAACGAGCGAATAAAAGACTAACGAACTTAAGTTATTGGGCCCTCCAACTTAAGCCCGTTAGGGCTTTTATGCAAGACACTATAAATACTTGATTTATAGGTCTTGCACACACACACAACCCTAATAAAACCCTAGCCGCTCCAATCTCTCTCACGGCCAATCTCTTCCGCGGCCACCACCGCTGCCTTCGCCGTCCATTCGCCGGAATCGGCCTCCCCTTGGCCGGTTAATCGTGGTAGATCATTTTCCTTTTTATTCTTTCCGTTTATTCTAACTACTGCGTGTTTAGTGCCATGTTTTAGTAGATCGAAGTATACGAGGTGAAATCCGAGTGGAGGAAGATTGAAGAATCGAACAATCGAGGAGCAGCCCCGAGCCAATGACGCACGCGCCGCCCGAAGACAGCGCGTGAACCACACGCACCGCCGTTGTTCACGTCGTCGCTGCCCCGGATTGCACAGATTGGTTTCCGTGGCAATCTTGCTTCATTTAATTTGTGCGCCTACCTCACGCTTCAAGAGGTAAAGTTTTGAATCCGTAGTTATTCGATTCGTTTTAATTTAGATTAAATATGTATGTTCGTATCGTAAATATATTGTATGAATTTATGTATGTTATGTGATTACATGATATTCGTTATTTACTGCGAGCATGATTAACTGATTTAATGCGAGCATGCTAGTTGATTTAATGTTGATTAAATAATTCGCATGTATGTTGTTTTTAATTTCGCTGGAAGCGCAAAGGTACGCAATTAATTGTTTACAATTATCGGGCATGTGATTATGTGTTTTTAATTCGTTTCATTCGCATAAAATTTTTGTTTTTCGTTGCGTACACGTGTCCTGTTCCCAACAATTACGCCTCAAGGAGATTTGTCGATGGATATGCGAGTTAAGGAAATGATGGTAGATGGTGCAAATCATTGGAATGAAGGGCTGGTTAGACAACTTTCCTTTGAAGATGATTGGAGGATTATTTTGGCAATTCCGTTAGGTCAGTCTTGCAATGAAGACAAACTCGTATGGCATTACGAGCGTAATGGACGGTTCTCTCTTCGTAGTGTATATTATTTTGCAACCCTTTTCGAAGTCGAGGGCAGCAGATCCTCTACTAGCAACTCGTACATTGATATGAAAAACACGTGGAAATGGGTGTGGTCGATGAATTTGCCTAATAAGATCAAAATATTTGTGTGGAGAGCAGGTAAAAATCTATTACCCACCCGAGCTAATTTGAGCAGGAGGAAGATAACGGCAAAGGTTAATTGTGTTCGATGCGGAGGAGAGGTAGAAGACCTTCGAAATTGTTTGGCTATGTGTGCATTTGCAAGGCAAGTATGGGCTTTGAGCACTATCCCGTGGTCAATACACAGGTGGAATTGATTGGAATTGATGGATTGGTTCATAAATATGCGAAAATCGCCAGATCTTGCAGTCCTTGATCACTGTGTGGTGATATGTTGGGCACTTTGGTATTATCGTAATAGATCCTTTTTTTAAGGCGATTCGGTCGAACCTATGGACGTCGTCTCTTTTGCGCTAAACTTTGTAAACCAAGTTCGTCATCCATTTGCCAAAGTACTTAGTCTTAGGAGCCTGAGTTGTATTGAGGAGGCAAGATGTCAGCCACCACCAATGGGTTTTATTAAGATCAATTTCGATGCGGCAATTAATTCGAAGGAAGGAAAGATCGGACTTGGAATCACTGCTCGAAATCATGGTGGGGTTTGTATGGGATGGAAGTCTATTTGTGTCCGGCAAGCACTCGACCCTACTTCGGCGGAAGCAAAAGCAGCTATCGTTGCAGTTGAATATGCTCGTGATCAAACATGGAGAAGGATAGTCATTGAAGGAGACTCTAACTTGGTAATTAATGCAATAAATAAAGTTGATGAAGATTGTTCAGCGTATGTGACTTTAGTAGCCGACATTCATATCCTTGCTAAGATTTTTGGGACATTCTCAGCTCAGCATGTACGAAGGATAGGTAATCGTGTTGCACATGCACTAGCTAAGCTCTCTACATGTGAGTCATATTTTGGTGATTCTTTGCCTACTAATGTCCAAAATATTGTTGGTCATGAGTTAATTTGATGAAATGAAATTGCTTTTACTTTCAAAAAAAAAAACTTGGAATGATATGGATGTTTTTAGTGTGTGATTTTGTGAAAAAGGTTAGGGGAAAAAAAGAAGGGTGGGGAAGGAGAAGATGAGATTTTAGAGAGAGAAAAAATTTCAATTGTGTGTATGATTTGGTAAAATTGGTGTGAGATTTAGCATATCAGTAATAAATTATGATTTTAAGGATAAAATTGTATTTTTCCTTTTTATTCACCCCCTATTAAATTAATCTCAGGGGGGAGGGGTGCTACTAATTTAATGAAATAGTAGTATTTAATAGCGGGCTTTGATTTTAGTAGCGGGTTTGAAAAAGTGTGAATCTTACCAACCTGACATGTAATTAGCCTCTACTATTTAGTTAGTAGAACATTATAGCGGTAACCGAACGAGCCCTTTAGAACCTTATAGCAGTAACCGAACGAGCTCTTAGTATACTAAATGACACAATTCCCTTCAATCAATTCATAGTATATTAATACAAACTATAAGGTCTATATTTACGCATAAATAATGGGACAATAGAGATGCATTTTGCCAAAAAAAAAGATTTTCATTAATTATAAAATAAATTGTTCACATATAAATATGAAAATACCACATCTACAAGTTGGTTTGTTGGTTAGATACTCTAACAATATTTTAAACAATGATTTCGTATAAAACAAACGCAAATACCTAAAATCAATTTTACAACAAAATGTAATATTTACCTCAACTTCGCGATGGTATTTGTTCATATGAATAATTGTTGCTTCCTAATTGATATTATTGGACAAAACTTATGGATCTATTTGTTTTGATAATTTAGAAGATAGAGACAGTTTGTTAACGAGTTGAAAGGTTTTCTGAATTGTGTTAAAAAAAAATCATGTAAATGATAAAAACCCACCCCGTACTTATAAAAAAGGGTGTTCACTCAGTCGGTAAATCGATAATTTTGTATGAGTTGTTGTTGTTGTTGTGAGTTGTGAGTTGTGAGTTGTGAGTATGGATGTGAGGATGACACATGGATGGCCCAGAACTATCGTCTCTGTGTTATCATCATAAACAAACCAAAACCACACACATTCACAACACACAAACACAAACTTTAATTTTGACCTCAGTTCCCATAGTAATTAATCCCAAACCAAACCGCCATTAACGACCACAATTGAAGCTTCTGAAATTCAATCAATCAATGGCTGTTTTCGGTGGCGCCTCTGTTTCGTTTCTCTCTCCTCATTTTGGGAGCAATGATAATAATACCAGCACATCGCAGAATGGGTTCATCGTCGCAAACCCTACAAGTTCAACACCATTGAATTTTCGTTGCCTTTGCACTTATTCCAACAAGCGTCCCCCTTTCTTGAGTGCCCCTAAAGTATCGGTATCTAATGGCAGCACCACCACCACCGCAACTGATGATGGCCTCGATCAGTCTCTCGATGATGTTCGACTTGCCCGGGTGTGTTTCTTTCTAATCTCTCTTTTTTGCCGCTATTCTTTCACATTTGTGTAATTTGTTAATGAATGGAGAGAAAGATGAAAATTTCATGAATATTGGTTATTCCATTGTACATAAATTATAGGGAAATAGGACTGAGTTTTGAGAGATAATTAGAAATGATCTTGATACACGAAGAACACAGTGGATAACTCATTGTCCGTTATTTTTGGGCCGATATCATTTTAGAAATGTAGCAAGTGTTGATTGTCTTCTGCATCTAATTGGCTAGATTCGAACAGATAATTCGATTGTATCTGCATTTTCTAATTCTGACGTGGAACGGATATTTTGATGCATTTTGCAATCCAAGTTATTTCAACTAGGTCTATTAATGATTAAAAACATACTGAAATTCCTACTTTATGGGAGTCGAGACTATTTGATACTGCTCAAGAACCATTAAAAAAGGAGGACACACACACTCATATATATATTGATGAATTGATAAATGATATTTTGATTGGAAATTGCAAGTTTCTTACCTGTTTTGTTGTTGTGGAAAGAAGTAGAGGTCTGCGGATTGGAAAGCAGCAAAGGCGCATAAGGAGAAGGGAGTATTCTATGAAGGAAAAATAGAAGGATTCAACGGTGGTGGATTGCTCATCAAATTTTATTCTCTCCTTGGATTTCTTCCCTTCCCACAGTTGAGCCCTTATCATTCATGCAAAGGTATTAAGCCTCTCATTATATACATTTTAATAAAACATTTTTAGTTATATGTTTTTCCACATTTCTCTAATTTTCATGTGTAACTTTTTTCTAACCACTTGATGCAAAAGTTGTACTTTTCTTGCCTATCAATTCTGTGTTTTCAGCTTCACTGATTATGCTGTTAATTAATTAATGTTGTGATTAGCAAGAATTGCTGGTTTTCTAATGGTAAGTTATGCAGAACCTCACAAGACAATCCAAGAGATTGCAAAAGCTCTGATTGGTTCTAATATTTCTGTGAAGGTATGAATTTTGCCACTGATGTTTATTGTTTTTTTCACCTCGTTGATATTGTGTTAACTTTCAACGTAAATTGAATTCTGTTTTATAATGCTAACTAGTTCGACCAATGCTAGAAAACTATTCACTGAATCTTGTTTTTTGCAATATGATAAAAGTACGACACACCAAAAGAAAGGTTGCTAAAAAATCATGTGTTGAGCAAGTAGATAGTTGTTCTTTAGGTAATGTAGGATTTGTACGGATTTATGATGAAACCATTAAACGCCTAATTGTGTGGGCATTGGATGAATTATGAGGATGAACTTGGTAGATATAAAGTTTTATGTGGCTTGCTTGCATAAATATGATTATGCTTTTGGCACAAGGACAGAATATATGGGTTCATCGAACGCTAATATCACTAATATACTAGAAACTTATGGTTGGTATAAGAACAATTTTGATATATGTGTTCGTTTTCTTGAACCTCAATCTTCTAATGTGTTGGAACTTAGAAGTACGATTGGCTTCAGAATATAATAATTACTCGGCTATATTCTCTTAATTCAACTCTTGTTTGACCCTTATCTCTAACAACTAAGTCTTCTTGAAAACTCACTTCTCAGTACATTGTAGACTGAATCAACTATTTGAAACTTCTGTGGCTGGTTGGATTATGTCAAAATGATTTTCCAAGGAAAAATAACAAAAGAACTAGATTTAGTGAAGTGTTTCGGTTACTAAATTTTTAACGAAAAACTCTGATCAGAAAATATGGTTATTTGACTACTAAAAGTTTGAAGGATTGCTAAGTCATGTCTCATGTAGTCTTTTAGCATATTTGCGGGTAAAAGGTTTTTAGAACAGTGTCATCGAGTTAGAAATTCTTTTGAGGAAAATCAGACGATATGTAAGCTTAATCTCTCATATAGTTCTTATTCGTGGAACACGGGTAAATACTTTATTCTGGAATGGTAGCTGATGTTCTCTTACGACAAGTATTATTTCAAATTTAGGTCATTGTTCTGATGACCGATGATATTGCTGAATAAATAATGATAGTATTACGAAAATGTTTTTCTTAAATAATTGAAACTGTTCTTAGGTGATCGAAGCTGACGAGGAAAACAGGAAGTTGATATTCTCAGAAAAGGAAGTCAGCTGGTCAAAGTTTTCTCCTCAACTAAATGTCGGAGACATTTTCGAGGGTAGAGTAGGATCTGTAGAGGATTATGGTGCCTTTGTTCATCTTCGCTTCCCAGACGGTATATATCTCTATATATATATATATACATTTATCCAAAATTTTGAGTTGATTAAGTCAACAATCTTATCTCAAAAATAAAAAATAATAATATATTAAAAAATTGGAAATAACTATGTATCAATCTTAGTTTTTAATCCTTACAGGTTATTATCACCTCACTGGACTAGTCCATGTTTCGGAAGTTTCATGGGATTTAGTACAAGATGTTCGAGACATCCTATCCGAGGGTGATAAAGTGCGAGTCAAAGTTGTTAAAATATATAGGTGAATCCCATTTAATGTTATTCTATATATATCTTCTGTATCTGTTTTTCTTTTTTTCTTTTTTCTTAATTTTGTGTGTGTGTGTGAGTGTATGTATGGGGGGGGGGGGGGGGGGGGGGGGGGGGGGGGGGTGTTTGTGGTTGGGGGCAGGAATGCGCACAAAACTACTGCAACCAAGTATTAGAATTAAAACTAGAAAAAAATCAAAGTTGCCGAAAAATTCATGCACTAGATACAATATATATAACATCTTTACATGGATAATTGAATCTAGTTTGCTGCAAATTTGAGCTGATTAATGTATTTCGAGTATACTTATGACTTGAACGACGTGGGGAATTTGTATATTCATTGAAATGGATGGCTAGTTGATTATATATTGTATATATTAATTATATAAATATATTTTGCAGGGAAAAGTCAAGGATTACGTTGTCGATAAAGCAACTGGAGGAGGACCCTCTATTACAAACGTTAGACAAAGTTATCCCTCAGGTTTGGAAAAAGTTTAGTTTACTAGTGTTTTTTGGGAGTTGAAATAGGTGATGATATTTTACGGTTGACAATGACAGGGTGTCTCCGTAGAAGACCCTGATGTGTTGACTGCAAGTGATAGTTTGACTATAGAACCTCTTCCCGGGCTCGACGTAATTATTGAAGAGCTATCAAAGGAGGATGGGTATGTTTTAGATATAACATATGTTGTTTTATTCTGTCGGTTTTTTGTTCTAAAGGTTTTCTCCTTTGGCTTGTCTTTCTTGTGATCTTCTGCTCGTAAGCAAAAGGAACAGTGATACCGAACAAAACCTTATCCGATCCCTATCTGTGGAAATATCTATTTAAAACAAGCATGACTGCTAATTAAAAAAAATTAATAGGTGATTGATTGTATGTAAGCTCTTACTCATATTGTTGAAATCTGTAAGAGGGAGTCCAAAGATTTCTAAAATATATGTCCCACTGATCAGCGAATAATAAAATGCCAAGTACAACCTTTTGCAACTTCCTGTTTCGAGGTCTGATATAATATATAATTGCTAACTTTTCTGCTTCTTCTTTGTTATTTAAGGTTTAATTTTTCTTACAGCTAGGAGAACAGGGAAATATAAACCAACAGTACTGATTAATATTTTACGTTTCAGAATTATATCATAGATTGGTTTCCGTAATATTTATATATATATATATATATATATTGTATATATATATATATATATATATTCTCATCAAGTTACAGTGTCTAGCTCTAAGTTCCCCCCCCCCCCCCTTCCACTTTCTCTGAGCTTCTCTTTGTTTAAAACAGTAGTTATGTTAACATTAGCAATAATAAATAATTGGCATGTCATTTATTGTTTGTAATGTCCAGCATAAATGATGTGAGAATTAGTCGGCAAGGATTCGAGAAAAGGGTGGTTTCCCAAGATTTGCAGCTTTGGCTTTCTAATGTAAGAGAACCAAAAATAGAAATTCCAATTCTGGTCTCGTGTTGATTTTACAGTAGAAATTAACCGACACGGACTAATTAAAAAGTCTTCTTAATTACAGGCACCACCTATTGGAGATCAATACACTCTTCTTGCACGAGCTGGACGACAGGCAAGTACTATGTATCTCTCTCTTTCTCTCACACGCACACACACACACACACACACACACACTCTTTATATATAATTATGTATATATGTATCACGAAGTCTAAATTTGTGGGGGTTTAGGTACAAGAAATACAACTGATAACTTCACTGGATCAAGATGGAATCAAAAAGGCATTGCAGCATGTTTTAGAACGTGTTCCGTAAATCTCTGTTATTGCTATCGAAGCCTAAAAGAAAGGGAGAATTCTGTGATTGGTGATGACCAATTTTCCATGTCATATGCAGTATTTATTGTACGTCAGATAACATAATCAAGTGACACACATGTATATAGTTTTACCATTTTTTACGTCGAGGAATTTTGGGAATTTCCATGCCCAATTTTTTTTTGGGAAAAAAAATGGTCAGATAACTAATGTCGAGGGTTAGAATCAAAACCATACCAAAATCATGACAGGTAGCATTTCTTTACTCAAAACTATTTCCAAATCTTAAGAGTTTTGGGAATGGGTTTTTCTTTTTTCTTTTTTGTATTTTTTTTTTTTGTATTTTTTTTTGCCATGAAAGGAACGTGGCATCGTTAAAAAACTTGTCGGCCTAGAACAAGGAAAGAGAACCCGAACTTGCAATGGGAAATAAATTCATAGTCTATATATCGGAAATAAATTACTAAAAGTAAGAAATAACGAAAAAAATTGATTAAACTCTAAATGTGTTTTTCAATGGTCCTCCACTATTTTCTTTTAGATAGGTTTTTTTTCCATCAATATTTTATACATTTGTCGTAAGAGAAACTATTTTCCTTATTTTGGCCAACAATGTTTATAACGAGGCTCGCTAATTGCTTCATGAAAAAAAATCGGCAAAAAAATTTATACTTGATAAAATAATAACCTCGCTTAAATAATATTTTCTTCAGATCCCGACATGATAACAACGTACTTAATTTTAATAGTAGCTAGCACTTAAAAAGCGAACTTCAATTTTAATAGTTAGGTTCAGTAAGTATGAATCTTGTTAAATAAACATCTTGTTAGTCCCTACTATTTAGTGACTAGAATATAATAGTGCTAAACGAAGCACTTAGAATATCAATCCGTATGGATCTATACAAAATTCTCTCCAACTAATATATACTGCGTCCTCATATGAGTGCTTACTGTGTCGTTTGATTCTGAAGTGAACTGTGTATGACTATCAATGGGGGGTGCGGATGGAGGGTTGCTGAGCAAAATAGGGTTCGATTTTAGTATGTGATTGGAGTTTTGAAATGAATTTTTGTGGTGGTGGATTCAATTTTGTGCGGCTATTCAGCGATGGTGATTCTCGTTTTTTTTTCTATTTTTTTCCGTTTTGGTAGCAGTTTTCTGGAAAAAATAATATAAAGCAGATTAAACGGGATAAGGCGCCTTGTTATTAGGGATTGTGATTAAAAATAGGTTAATTATTAAGGAGCGTGTTAGCCGTGTAAGCTAAGGAAGCTATCATCCCAACGGTAAAAAAATCAAAGAAAAGATTTGTTGTATAGCTTCCAACGGTACAAATTCAATATTCAACATGTAATTACATTAAATTACGATTAACTCAATTATGGTAACAAAGTACAAACCGACACATCAAATACAAAGCATCAATTATAAATCGCAAAATACGCTCTGCTTAATTAATTCCAAATCCTTCTCTTCTCTCTCAAACAAAGTCATGGCATTCAGAGGTTTTCAATTTCAGAGGTCCGTCGGCACTCAGTTCGGCGCTGCTTTTCCGGTCGCCGGAGATCATATTCTTCTTCCTTATAATTCGTACGGCCGCCGCGTCCCTCAGCAACACCATCACTATCTCTATCAACAGAGGCTTTGGGCAGTCGGCACTCATCCGCCGCCGCCGCCGCCGCCGCCGCAGTGGGGTGGTGGTGGTGGTGGTGGACCTGCTTTACCGATGGCCGGAGAAAATAGCAGAACCCAGCAGTTTCTTCCTTATTATAATTACCACACCGCTCCTCCACAAAACTACTACGACGTTTATCAAGATTTGTCGAATCATCGTCCTCCACAACAATTTGATTATGTTCAAGAAGATGAAACCCTGATTTTGAATGGGGGTTCTGTTCATCCGCGTCAGCAACAACACCAACAACATGCGAGTGGTAGTGCTGCAGGAGCAGGTTTGTCCGAATCCCAGATCAAAAAGTGTCTGAAGATAAAGATTATTAATAATTCTTGCCCTAATTACATTGATAATCGAGCCGCCACCGCGGGTGAAGATCAAGAAGAAGAAGAAGAAGAAAGCGAAGTTTGTGCGATATGTTTGGATAATTTGTGCAGCCCAGATCAAAGTAGTAATAATAATAATCATCGGAATAATATTAATAATGTTAGTGTCGGAAGTCTGGGATGCAAACATGTGTACCATTCGGTATGCATCACAAGGTGGCTCGGCATCAAAAATTTTTGCCCGTTGTGTAAAGTTGTCGCATATTCTTCGTGAAGATGACGATGACTCAATTCAATTAGAATTAATATATTATAGTTTTTTATTTCGTGATTATAGGTAGTGTTTCTACTGCTGTACATGTTTATGTAATAATTAGTTTGCTTTATATTGAATTATATTTGACAAGAATGCCAGAAAGAAAATTATTTGTTCTATATTAACATCAGGTTACATTGTTTTTATATATATATATATATATGGGTTAATGACAAAGATGAAAAGGCACTTAATCACTTAATTGATAAAAGGACATTCAATTTTTTTGTCTTTCAATTTTATTTGCAAATAAGGAATTTTTTTATATATACCAAAATTACTCTCAATTACTTGAAACACAATTCAACTCCAATTTTATGATTTACACCACAATTTAGTCCAATTTCACCAACTAATTAATATTGACCTTAATTTAAATTTTGACCCCAGTTTTGACCCTCCACCACCGGTGACCGCCGGTCAGTCACCAGAGACCGTCTGTCTACATGTTGACTTATTTATTTATTTATTATTTTTTTTTTTAATTTCCGGTAGGTCAACTGTTGACCGTCGGGTTTTCGGCGTTGACTTTTTTTATTTTTTTTCTTAAAAAAATATTTTAATTTATATTACTGTATTGGGTGTTAAATACTGTCTCCAACAGTTATTTAACTGTTAATTGACTTTTTTTTCTTAAAAAATATTTTAATTAATATTACTGTGTTAGCTGCTAAACTACTGTCTCCAACACTAATTTAATTATTAATTGACTATTTTTTTTTTGAATTTTGGTTTTTCTTATAAAAAAAAATATTTCAATTAATATTATTATCTTGGCTGCTAAATTACTGTCTCGAACAATAATTTAGCTGTCTAAGACAGTAATTTTAATGTATTAATTAATTTTATCGTCTTGAACAACAAATTTGTTGTCTTCGACTGTAATATTGTTGTCTCCGACCGTAATATTACTATATCATGCAATAATATTACTGTGGACAGTAATACTAGTATTATTACTGTTAGGGAAAATAATATTCATAATATTACTGTCCCAAACAGTAATATTACTGTCTGAGACAGTAATTTAGCAGCCAAGACAGTAATATTTATTAAAATATATTTTTCAAAGAAAAAAAATATTAAAAAAAAAATCAACGCCGGAGGTCAACGCCGAAATGTGGCCGGAAAAAAAATTTCAGAAAAAAAATTATTTTCTGAAAAAATTAAAATTATTAAAATGGGGTTAATGTGATATATTTGTTTAAATCTGGGTTCAATGTGTAATATTGAAAAAGTTAGAGTATAATGGATGTGATTGATAAAAATTATACTATGGAGGGTATTTTAGACTAGAGACATGTGGATGAATTTATTTGAAAGAAATGTGCATGCATTTAAGTCACTTGTCATGTCCCTATTTGCCATTTGTCATATATATATATAAAAGAAAGGAAATAATTAAAAATAAACTGAAGAGAATATATTCTCAAGATATGCCCAAATCCGTTAATAATCCCCCTCAAGTTGGTGCATGAGGATTATGAGTGCCCAATTTACAAAGAAAGAAGTTAGAATTGTGGCTTTTCCAACCGCCTTGGTGAAAATATCGGTCAATTGTTCCTCTATACGAATGTAATGTGTAGAAATAAGGTCATCTTGTAGTGCATCTCGGACCAAATGACAATCAATGGCGAGGGTCAGCGGCGAGATATATATGTCGCCGTTTTTGCGGTTTCAAGGAGTTGGGGGTAATTTCAGTATATATATGAAACAGTTTTTCCTACTAATAAATAAATTTGAATAAGGTTGATATATTTGCAAGACAAAAAAGTAAGATGTCTTTTTTTTAATTAAATCTCATGGGTTTTTCTTCTTGCAAACCACCCTTTTCTTTTTCGTCGATAAGTTCATCATTTCGATACGTATTACAAATAAAGACAAAATCTAATTTTATAATAAAATTACCCCTAAATCTTTAAACCCAATTAATAATTGTATACTCTAATTTAACTCTAAATTTATCAACGTTTGACTTCTAAAATCAAATTTTGATTTTTTTTTTCTTTTCTTTGCCACCAGAGACCCTCAATGACTTGGTTTTCTTTTTATTTTGGGAAAATAAAACTTTTCTGAATTTTTGTTTATGTTGTCGTTGAACGGAAGTTAACGCGGCAGTCTCGGGCGTTGACTTTCTTTTTTAAGTGGAAAAAAATGTTTTTTGCCACTGACTGACAGTCAACGTCGTACACAATAATTTTACTGTGGTTGATAGTAGTATTACCGTACTATTAAGTAATCCATCCGTCCCAATTTAAATTACGTTTTGAGTTGGTGCTCACATATCAAGAAATCAACAAATGTGCATAGATTATAGTAAAAAACATAGAAAATCACTAAAATATCATTGACATTAATTGTTTTACATCTAATTAATTAGGAGTGTTAAAGGGTAAAATTGAAAATTATGCAGTTAATGTTTCATTGACAATCTAAACTAACAAATAATTTGGAACAAAAAACTTTCTAAAAAGACGAATAATATGAGATAGAGGAAGTAATATAATTATCAAGCACCACCCTCAAATTATATATCTCATGGCAGATTGCACCATACATCTAATTTTCATGGGATGTTAACCAAAAAAAAAAAAGAAAAATGAATGTTAATTGAAGAAATTCACATGGAGATGGAAAACTCCATGGTTGCAGAAGGAAGAGAGAGGGAAAGTTTGTTAGAGAGAGAGAAGAGAAGAAAACTAATTTTTATTAAAAAATGAATTAATTACCAACGGTAACAAAGAGTTGGTATATATACAAGACTTTACACGTGTAGAATGTAAAAACGCTATTTGCTAAACTAATAATAAAAGTGCTAATATCATATAACACTTTTATCTGTGTTATAGTAAAATTAAGACTGCAAATATAAAATAATCCAACATCCCCCCCTCAAGATGGAACTGGAGAATAGATGTTCTTCAAGGCCATCTTGGACAATAGGTGAGAGAAAAGAGGAAACGACAGTGCTTTGGTAAAGATATCAGCAATTTGATCCCGACTAGGCACTGGCATAAGTCTGACAATACCACGAGTAACTTGTTTGCGGATAAAATGACAATCGATCTCAATGTGCTTTGTCCGTTCGTGAAAAGTTGGATTGGAGGCAATATGAACGGCAGCTAAATTGTCACAGAAGACCAAGTTAGAATCAACTGAAATTTGAAAATCCTGAAGAAGCTGATTTATCCAAACCAATTCACTTGACAAGGATGCTAAGGCTCGGTATTCAGATTCAGCAGAGGATCTGGATACTGTGGATTGTTTCTTGGCTTTCCAAGAAACCAGAGAATCACCCAAAAAAAACACAAAATCCTGAAGTAGACTTTCTGGTATCTGTACAGCTGCCCCAATCAGCATCAGAGAATGCTTTGACCTTGGTTGAAGGGTCAGAAGAATAGAAAAGTCCTTGTCCAGGAGCAGCTTTGAGGTATCTGAGCAAATGGTGAGCAGCCTGAAGATGAGTGGACCTTGGCTTAGACACAAACTGACTTAACTTGTGAGTGGCAAAGGCAATGTCTGGTCTGGTGATAGTTAAGTAGAGAAATTTTCCAATGAGTCTTCTATAAACTGTAGAATCTGGGAGAAGATCACCATCATCTTGATTAAGAGTTGCCTTAGGATCCATGGGAAGAAGCACTGGTTTAGAACCTAGAAAACCTGTCTCTTCAAGCAACTTTAGTGTGTATTGTCTTTGAGAAACAATAATACCAGACTTGTTTCTAGCAATTTCCAAGCCAAGAAAATATTTCATCTTACCAAGATCTTTAAGTTTAAAAACCAGATGCAGCTGAGCTTTAACAGACTCAATCTCAGCAGAATTAGGACCAGCAATTATCATATCATCAACATATAAAATAAGGGCTAAGAAAGAAGTACCTGACCCTCTAGTGAAGAGAGAATAATCAGATTGAGATTGAGTGAAACCAAGGGCAGTGATAGCATCTGTAAATTTTTGATTCCATTGTCTGGAAGCTTGCTTGAGGCCATACAAAGATTTTTGTAGCCTACACACTAGTTTAGTGCCAGAAGTGTGAGTAAGTTCTGAGACATAGCCTTGAGGCAGGTCCATATAAACCTCCTCCAGTAAATCTCCATTAAGAAAAGCATTGTTCACATCCAACTGATGGAGTTCCCACTGAAATTTTGCAGCTAAAGCTAAAAGAATCTTGACAGAAACAAGTTTAGCAACAGGGGAAAAGGTTTCAGTGTAATCAACCCCTTCTTGTTGGGTAAAACCCCTTGCTACTAGCCTAGCTTTATACCTATCAATGGTGCCATCTTGCTTTCTTTTCAACTTGTATACCCATTTACAGCTAATGGAATGCTTATCAGAGGGCAAAGAAACCACTTGCCAGGTATTATTTGCCTCAAGAGCCTGAAGCTCCTCAGACATAGCCTGAATCCAAGAAGGATTTTGAATGGCTTGCTTGTAGGAAGAAGGTTCTGTTTCAGCAGAAATATTTGCAGTATAGGCAAAGAAAGAATCAGAAAGACTGGAATAATCAAGCACATTAGAAATGGGGTGTTTGGAAGTAGAAGGAAGCTTGGAATTAATTTGAAAATCAGAAAGATAGGCAGGCAATTTTGTATGCCTGGAAGATTTCCTAACAAGAGGAGGAGAAGAACTAGGCACTGGAAGAGAAGAAGAGTCATTTGCTGGAGGGAATGATTCATAAGACATAGAAGTAGAAGATTGATCAAAAGAAGGCAACACAACATCACTGTGATCTAAATGAAACTGAGCTGAGGCAAAAGGAAAAATATTTTCATGAAAAATAACATCTCTGGAAATAAAAATTTCTTGAGACTGCACATCTAACAATTTATAACCTTTAATACCTGAGGGATAACCAAGAAAAACACAGAGCCTTGCTCTGGGATCAAACTTAGTCCTACCAGCAGCTAAAGTCCCTGCAACAGCTAAACAGCCAAACACCTTAAAAGCATCATAAGGCACCAAAGAATTTGGATATAATAGAGAAAAAGGAGTACAATTACTCAGATTCTGAGCTGGAGTTCTATTGATGAGAAAAACAGCAGTCAAAACACACTCAGACCAAAATTTAATGGGCACCTTAGACTGAAAAAACAAAGCTCTAGCAACATTTAAAATATGTTGGTGTTTCCTTTCAACCACTGAATTCTGTTGAGGTGTCTGAACACAAGAAAATTGGTGCATAACACCATGTTGAGCAAAAAAAGATTTAAAAGACAATTCATGAGCATTATCAGATCTAAAAACTTTAATAGTTTTGCCAAACTGAGTTTGGACCCAAGCAAAAAACTGAGGAATAATAGTAAGAACATCAGACTTGTTCCTCAACAAGTGAATCCAAGTGAACTTGGAAAAATCATCCACAATAGTCACAAAATATTTAAAACCATCATAAGAAGCAACTTTATAAGGACCCCATATATCACAGTGTATCAAATCAAAAGTAGCAACAGACTGAGAAGAACTTACAGGGAATGGCAATCTTTTAAACTTGGCCAAAGAACAAACAGGACAACATGAGGAACTTGATACAGATGGTAAAGAAATACAGTCTTTCAAAATAGAAAGTTTGGAAAATGGAAGATGACCAAGCCTATTATGCCAAGTTTGAGGAGAAACTGAGACTTTATTACAAGAAATTTGAGTGGAAGAACAAGAAGCAGACAAAACAGGCTCCAAGACATACAAGCCTTGTAATCTTTTACCCATACCAATCACTTGCATCAGCTTGTCCTGAATCACAAATGATTGAAATCCAAAGGTGACAAATTCATGAGGCTTAGACAAAAGAGCACTAACAGAAAGCAAATTGAATTGAAACTCAGGGACATAAAAAACATGATGCAAGAAAAGGGAAGGAGCTAGCTGAACATCACCTACAAAAGCCACATGCAAAGATGATTTATCCGGCAAAATGACCTTAGTATTATGAGCAGGAATAAGATTCATAAACAAAGCTCTATTATTGCATATGTGCTTAGAAGCACCTGAATCAACAACCCAATGAAAAGGCATAAGCATGGGATTCAAGAGAGCATTAGCATAAATTGTACCTGTGACACAGGAAATATGAGAATCATCCTGTGCTGGAACTGCAGAAGAAGATGGAACTAAACCAGACTGTTGAGCCATCTGTTGAGAGACATAGGCTAAAATCTGCTGACACTGAGCTGCTGTCATGGCAGAATTCTCCAAAGAGGATGATGCTTCAGCCTGAACATCAAGAGGAGAGTTAGAAGATGAAACTTGATTAATACCAAATCTACCTGAAGAAGCAGCCATCCTTGGCCTTGGCTTGAACCCAGAAGACTGATAGCCCGGTGGAAAACCATGAATCTTGTAGCACTTCTCCATTGTATGACCATACTTATTACAGTGAGTGCAAAAACCACGGGTATGCTTCTTGTCCCCAGCAGGGTAATACTGATTATTCTGAGAAACTGATGCAGAAGGTGCAGAAGGCCTGGAATTGTATGAAACCGGAGCACCTCTGACAGCAAAAGAGAGAGAACTACTCCCTTCAAAACTCTGCCCAACAGATCTTTGTCGCTCTTCTTGAGAAACTAATGCAAAGACTTTGTTAATGTGCGGTAGAGGATCCATAAGAAGTATCTGCCCGCGTGTCTGAGAGAACGACTCATTTAAGCCCATAAGAAACGCCATAACCTGCTCTTGATTATAGTAATTAACCAGCAACCCACAAGTACAATTTGGGCGAAAATTAACCAACTCATCCCAAATTGCCTTCAATTTCGTAAAATAAACATTGATAGAAAACTGCTCTTGCCGGAGATTAGCCAATTCACGGCGTAATTGAAAAATTCGGGGACCATTAGTTTGAGAAAATCGCACATTCAAATCAGTCCAAATTTCACGAGCAGTTTTAGAATACATCACACTTGCTTGGATATCTTTAGAAATGGCATTTAAAATCCAGGACATAACCATACCATTGTTGCGAACCCAGGCATGATGAAGGATCGGATCATCTTCAGGGGGTTCAACAATGGAACCATCCACAAAACCTAGCTTGTTCTTCACAGTAAGAGACAAGATCATCGCACGACTCCAGGAGGCAAAGTTATCTTCGGAGAGAGCTTGCGAGACAAGAACAAGACCGGGACCGTCAGAAGGATGCAAAAAATATGAACTCGAAACATCGTCGATTTGAGCGCGAGTTGTACGATTCGCCATCGGAACGAAATTGCGGAAAAATTAACAGAAATTGACGAACGAAATCGCACAGAATAGCGGAAGCGAAGAAGAAACGAAAAAATTCAAACTGATACCATGTTAATTGAAGAAATTCACATGGAGATGGAAAACTCCATGGTTGCAGAAGGAAGAGAGAGGGAAAGTTTGTTAGAGAGAGAGAAGAGAAGAAAACTAATTTTTATTAAAAAATGAATTAATTACCAACGGTAACAAAGAGTTGGTATATATACAAGACTTTACACGTGTAGAATGTAAAAACGCTATTTGCTAAACTAATAATAAAAGTGCTAATATCATATAACACTTTTATCTGTGTTATAGTAAAATTAAGACTGCAAATATAAAATAATCCAACAATGAATCACCATATCTTAACTTTTTAAGTGATTTTTATTCTTGAAGGTCTTTTTTATTTCTTATTTTGTACTTTTAAATTATTATTTTGCTTGTAAACTAGATAAAGAAATTCCAAAAATTAACTTATGATTTTAATTTGTTAGTTTAGTTAAACTTGAAATTATATGTAAAATACATAATATATTTTTCCTTTTAATTTAAAAGATAATAAATTAAGCCCATTAAAAAAAGTTATTATGTAGTTATATTATGTGTAATTTATGAATATTTCACATGATACTGATATAGAGTGGACTTTGCTATGAGATACATCATTTTAGGATGGACTTTGCCAACTTTAGATTATAAGGTGCAAAGCTCCGATTAATGTTTTATTCTAGGGTGGAAAATGCAATTCACCCAGAACAGAGGCTGGAAAATGCAATTCACCTAGTACGAATTTTCAAGGTATAGTTGAAACAGCCGTCTCGATTTGCTTAACATTTTATTTCCTTAACTCATGTCAGGCGGCCGTCTGGACTTGTAGTTCATTCTTCGGGACAGATGTCCTAAGCTACTACTTGGGCTTTTGCTTGATTTCTTCATTCTCACTCGTTTTCACTCCGTATTTGGCCATTTTGACCTTCAACCGTCCAATTACTCAAGTTCTCACCTAAAATAAATAAACCAAGTCTTTTACACACCAAATAAATATAATCTTACAAAAAAACTTCATAAAAGAAGATAATAAAGTGTAAAATATACACTCAAGAATTATGCATAAGCAAAATGTATATACTACATATATATTCTTCAGGCTTTTATCACAAAAACAAAAAAATAAAAAAGAAGAAAAATTCTCTCCAAGTGTACATTGTTTCTTAATTCGTTTAAAATATTGTATATGATATATGGGCTTTAGATATAATATCTCAAACATTACAATAATAGGGAAAGTGTCAATTTTTTTTTTTCTCATTAAACAAAAGTTGTACTCTTTGAATAGTTCTAATAACACACTTCATTTATCTTAGATTCCCACGATTACCAACCTATCTTCTTAAACACAAAATCGTTCAAGTATGACTGCTCCGACCTATGTGCATTTGCTAAAGTTGTCTTCTAAGGTCTAAGATATGGTTTATCTTAGTCAACTATAATATTTTTCTGTCGAATAATAAATCAACTACCCAACATCGTAGTCGATTCACAGTCAACTACTCTATAATTTTGCAAAATACATAAAAATTAGTTATCACTAATTATTTCTTAAAGTTTGACCTATCTCACTTAAATTTCAAAACGTTGGTTTTCACTAATTTTCCAATGTATAATAAAATCAAAATATTTCTAGTTGTTTAATGGAAAAAATAATTTAAAAAAATCTTCACCATTTGTCTCAATAGATATTATGATTTCCTTATTTATATAGATGTATAAAAATGACCTTCAAAACAATAAAAAATAAAAGGGAAGTATCACCCCATAATACAATGATTATGTTTATATTATTATATATCGGAAAATTCAGCCCATGCCCTTAAAATATAATATAGATATATCTCGAACAACGAAATATAATTGAAACTGGTGATGATTCAATCAGTACTAGTGGCTCACTACACTACAAAAGCCTGAAAACAAACTGTATGATATTATTACTATTATCCACTGAATTACAAAAACGCGGCACCCCGTAGCTGCTACCACTGCCACCATTCGTGTCTAACCCATTTCCCCAAAAATTGAAATACCCACCGCACGCTCACACCATCTTCGACGGTAGCTATATCGCCATTTTTTTTATCTAATTTATGTGTTTTTAGCATTTCACCCGAAGTTCATATATCACCATTACACCTAAACTTATGGAGATTTGGTTTTAATCTTCCACCGTGGTCAACCTCCATATCGCCATATATTCAAATCCTATTTTTCCACCAGCTTCTTTTGTGAAGGAACCGGTCCACCATTTTCCTATTTTTTTTCCACCAAATCGTATTTTTCCTACCAAATATAGAGGTGAAAATAGGATTTGTGTAATTAACACCATTTTATTAAGTAGCATATAAAATGACGATTTTAACCAATTGCACATGATTACCAACTTATTAACATATTTATCGTAAATATATTGTTGTTAATTACTAAATTAGGTTTTAAAATATAAATACATTTCTTATTATTAATAAAAACATTGATTCTAATAATATAAATATGCTTATTTTTAATTAATTTGTATATTTTTTTGGTATCAATATTGATTAGTTTATTTCTTTACTTAACTATTTCGCTAATTGCTATTAATAAATTATAATAAGCAACAATGGAATGATTAATGAAACACACTTTAATTGATGAAATATAGGTCGAGACATTGAAATTGAAAACATAATTTTTAAAATTGATAACATAATTAAATTATATAGTTAAAAAAATTTATCACTTAACATTGGATCTATAATTAATATTTATGAAATAAAATATTATAAAATTACGATTAACATTAGATTTATAGTTTTGGGACATATATGGTGAAATGTCATTGGAGACCAAACCAAATTCCATTTCCTATAAGTAGTGAATTGGTGAAATATTATTATTTTAATATTTGGTCTATTTTTTTGTGAAACCCATTGGATAAAAAAGAATACCATTTTTCCACAAAAAATGATGAAGGGTAAAATAGTGTGCTATCAGTGAGAGATGAACCCATTTTTTTACCACAAAAAATGGGATTTAGTGAAAAAATGGTAAAACCGATTGGAGATACTCTCACAGTCACAACCAAACCGTAGGGGGCAACTCCGGTCCATAAATCCACCAAGAGTTTATATACAAAAAGTTGATGGTGTGAGGAGAAAACAACGTAATTGGAAGAACAAAGAAGCAATTTTGAACCCATGTCGAGGGGTGTAAATGAGTCAAGCCAGGTCATGACGATAAGCCGGCTCCGACAAAATTTGAAGCTCAAGCTTAGGTTTTCGAGCTCGAGTTTCTGATGATGTTGAATTCGAATCTATCCTTAGTAGTTCAAAAGTTCACAATCCAGCTTGTGAACTTTTATTTTTTTAATATAAATGTAACTGAAATATAAAATTTAATAATGGATTTCAATTTATGTAGCACGGAAATTTTAACTTCTTAACGCATTCACGTTTTGGATACTCGAGGACACCTGCCGAACATCTTATGGACCATTTTGTATTTTTTTTAAAAATTAGAAACATGTTTCAATAGCAACTTTTCAAATATTTATGCTGATTTCCTAATGTTTACATGATTTAAGGATTAATTGTCAATTCATAGTTGATATTAAAGTTTATTTTGAATACATTTGCAAAAAATATATAAAAAGACTTTATATATAAATAATAACTTATATATGTTTATATAGCATATTTATAGATATACCCTCATATTTTTAATATTTACGCGATTTCCCCAAGCTCTCGTACCCTCATGTTTTCGATTTGTCGTTTCCCCGTATCCCACTATTATCGTTTTAGTGTCCGTGCTACATAGATCTATAACACTTTTTATTATCTTATAAATAATTTTAGATAAAATATAATATTAATATTGTGTAAATATTAAAATAATAATGAATAAAAAATAAATAAATAAAAAATGAGTTGATATAGACATGTCCGAACTCAAGTTCGAGTTCGAGTTCATACAATGAAAGCTCGATGAGAACGAGCTTGAGTTCTACTTCATAAAATGGAAGCTAAAGCTCGTCAAATTTAACCCGCGCTCAAAAAATCTGGCGAGATCGACTCATTTACGCCCCTGCACCTGTCCACACACAATTTCACCAAATCCCAAATATCAGCAGTCAAAATTAAGAAATTCACCAATCGAATTGAAGTGTATATGATGAGAGGATTATTATGTCGTTGCCTAACTCTTGCTACAAAAGACGAAATCCCTAGCCCCCAGCGTCGTTGCCTAACTCTGAAATGATGGATGGGGGGTTATAACAATTTGGTGTTTTATCCCTAATACACAAAGAAGTTAGTTTCACTAACCACGTTGTACTAAATAAAAATCTTCATTTTTCTCTTTTTACTATTAAAGTCTTCAATTATCCTCCTAGATTTCACGTTATACCAATTATACCATTTTCTTAGTTTTTTTAAGACAATGCAAGTCTTCTTCTTTCATTATTTCACAAACTTATTTCTTTTCAATTTTATAATAAAAAAATATTCTAGTACCTGCAATTTGTACCATTTTTAGTTTTTTTTTTTAAAGTTTGCTTGTATTTGTTTGATATTTACTTATATTGAACTCTCTAATTATAATTTTCATCTAAATGATATTTATTCTTAACATAAATAAAATATAAAGCATCATGAGAATTTTTACAATGATTTTTACCATTTAAATTTAATTATACATCTTAATTTGTTTTTAGTGTTATAAATTATTCTTGGCGCATTATTTTGATTAATTAAATTAAAATCTGATAATAAAATATTATTTTGTTTTTAGAGCTAAAAATAATAATAAAACATTTAACGAATTATATTATAAAAAGAGAAAAATATAATTTTATATAAGATCGAATAAAAATAAAAAGACATCAAAATAAAAAAAAATTATATCATTATGTAAAATAATGGAAGTTGAAGAGAATTATTATTGAACATGATGGTGCGGATTTAGCTTAAAGAATGGTATAATTGAGGTGATGTGATAAATGTCGTTCGAGCTTTAATAATACCGTTACGTAAACGTGATTTTGATCATTTTTAATTCCAAATTTTGCAAAACCTGAAAAATAGAATTTGTAGTATTCTGAGTTAGTTTTCTTAATCCAACTTGAATCACCAAAATTTGATGTCGGACGAGAAAATTATACATGAATCAATGGATACTGCCCACAACTTTGATGTATTGAGGTATCTAAAATTCAAAATGTGACTCATTCATGCATAATTTTGTCACACGACATCCAATATAGAGGATTTAAGTTGGATTAGAAAGCTAACCCAAATGACTACAATTTTCGTGTTTCGAATTTTGCCAAAATCAAAATATAAATATGTCAAAATCAGGTTCGAAATAAAAAACGACTTTACTAAAATTGAAACGATATTTAACATTTCAGATAATTGAGGGAGGTAAGTGAAGATTTTAATAGCACAACTAAAGTAAGTGAAGGTTTTCCTTTACCCAGAGAAATTAGCTGGAAGCCCTAAAAAGTAAAATGCCTTTTGGGGTCTGAATATTGATATTTGCAGTTCATACCCCAAGAAACATTATCTCTCTAAAAAAAATTCAAATATTTTTTCTCTCTCTAAAAAAAATTCAAAACATTCGAATTGAAGCAATATCAAGCCAAATTCATCGAAATTTTGAGGTAGTTTCAACTCCTAAACGTGTTAATTGATTGGGTAGGAAAATTCGGTTGTAATTGCATGTTAAACAGCCCTAAAAATTGAATTATAGGGCTGTTTTATTTCAAATAGCGCTCGGTACGCCCAAACCAGGCATTCACCAGCCTTTTCGACGCCCGATTTGGGCGTGCAAAAGGCTTGTGAACGCCTGGTTTGGGCGTTCTGTTAGGCTATGAGCGTCCGGTTTGAGCGCTCTGTTAGAAAAAAAATATAGGTATGAACTGCAAATAGCAATTTTCAATCTCCAAAAAGTAAGTCCCCCCTAAAAAATATTCTCTAAAGCTATAAGGATAGATGGCTTTTGCTTAGAAGTTTTTGTGCGCTTTCTCGCTCTGAATCTGACGCTAGGTCCGGAGTCTCTCTAACGAATTGGTTAGGAAAACTTACAGTAAAGGCGGCGCGAAGATTTACACAATTTAGTTATATTAACTAGTATTTCTCCCTGTGCTATGCACGGGGTGATATTCCAAAAGTAAAAAACAATAATAATTATTAAACGCGTGACACTAAAAATGATAATATTTAAAGAAAATATTAAGTGAAAAGTCATCTATAACTTGAAGAGGAAAACAATGTTACAAAAACTAATTTTTTTTGTTAAGAAACAGAAAAAAACAATTAAAAAAAGTGTGCTATAGAAAATGAGAAAAAAGTTAATAGTGGAAGAGAATAAAAAGAAGGAAAAAAAAAAAAAGAAAAAGAAAAAAAATGAAGAAGAAACAAAAATAAATTGTTTTAGATTGAAAAACTGTTTTTAGGGTTTTGCATCAAAACATTTCAAAAGATAAGCACCAACTTAGTTGTATTAATAAGTAAAATTAGAAAATAGATGCATTCCACAACACATCAATTTGCACAAACATCTTAGAAAACTTATTTACAAAGCTTGATTATATCAACGAGCAAAAGTTTAGAAGAAAAAAAACATGTTTTTCATGTGATTACACTAAGAAGCTAGACATCATTGAAAGCTTAATTGAATAACTTAGTTACACAGTTAAGATAAGCTGAAGAAAAAAACTTAAATCTCTAGGCGTATATCACCACCAACATTACCATCACCACGACCATCACCAAACAATTCTTCATATTTTTCCGTTTGTGGTTTTCATAATTATTAGGTGATCACGGAGATAAATGATTGTAACCAAAATCATATTTGTGTGCGTGTGTTGTTGTGTATGTATGTATGTAGGTAGGGGTGTGAACGAGCCCAGTTCGACTCTTTCGGCAGGCTGGAGCCTATACTGCACGGACACTTCTAGAAGGTGAAGAGTCCCCGTATCCGATACTTGGACACTCGGACACACCTGGACACTTCTCGGACACCCGTGTCGGGCCGTGTCGTAATTTCGCTAAAAGTATAGGACACCCGTATCGGGCAGTGTCCATAATTTTAAAAAAGTTGGGACACTTCTCTTACGTTTTAAGAGAGGGCCCTAATAAAAAAAAAGGCGCATTTTTTTCTCTGTACTACACATTTCCTCTGTTTTCTTTTTGAGTCTACCCAAAACTCCAAAAATCTAGCATGCGACGGCGACCAATAACACGAGCAACAAGAGCGAGCGGTTCTTTTATGCGATGACCACTTATACATATTTTTTATAATTTATAAATGTACTCCTATATTTTTTATATTTACACGTATCCCCCGCGTGTCCGTGTCCTAGTTTTTTGGAAATGCCATATCACCGTGTCCGTATCCGTGTATCGCCGTGTCCACGTATCCGTGTCCGTGCAGCATCGGCTGGAGCTCGAGCTCGAACTCATCGAGTTCCTTCTTTTTTTGGCTCGAGCGAGCCTAAACTCATTTTGTTTTTCTGTTTTTTTTAATATAATTTTTAAGAATTATTTTATTATTATTAAAATTATTTAAAAAATTACAAATAAACAATAAATTGTAATTATATATATTTTTTAATATTAATATTTTATTTTTATTTAGATAATATTTTATATTATTATACATTATTTAGATAAAAAAAACAATATATAAAAAAAAAAAATAAATAAGACTCGCGAGCCGGCTCATGAGTTCACGAACAATTACAAACTGGCTCCAGCTCGGCTCGTTTGAGAGCTCGAGCTTGCGAGTTCGAGCTCGAAAAAATCGAGGCCGAGTTTGTGCTTTTTTCGAGTCGACTTATCGAGCTCACGAGTCGGCTCGACTCGTTTACCACCCTATATGTAGATGTGTGAATTATGTATGTGTGTGGTTGCATGGCAAAGATTCGATGATGGCAGCGACAGAGAGCGGAGTTGGAGCATATTTGATAGAATATAGCAGAGTTGGATAAAAATTGACGAAGAACATTTAAGATAGACGCGAAGAAGATGGTGTGACGAACAGAGGACTATAAATTACAAAAATCGATTGTTTCAATTTAAAAGAGTATTAATGTCCACGGACATTTAGCAAATTACTTAATACTTAGCCCCATTCTAAAATGTGTTGATGTTTTCAAATGCGAATAGTGAATGAGAGGGCTTGAATAACTTTCCTTAAAATATTGGGTTATTTGAGATAGCCCCTCACTAATTTATATAATGTGGAATAACTTCAAACATTTTTAATTTTTTGAGTAAAATCCATTAATTCTAAGTTTCATTTGATATAAATCTAAATAATTAGTTTATACATTTTCACCTTTTCAAACTTTAATTAGGGTTTGTTTATCTTAATTATTCTATTTGATCATTATTATTGTTATTTATTTATTTAAAATATAATAAAAATATTTGGTGGCCTGGGCGGCTGGAGCCCCGGTTAGCTGACTCAGCATTAGTTAACACCAATTAGTTGATATTAATTTTTTTTTCTTTTATTTAATTTCTTTTTCCCGACGGCGGGTCATCGGAGCTCTAGTTAGCTGACTCAGCATTAGTTAACTTTAATTATTTGACATTCATTTTTTTTCTTTTATCTTTTATCTTTTTTTTTTTTTTTTTTTTTCCCGACGGCGTGTCGTCGTAGCTCTGATTAGCCGACTCAACAATTAACTTCAACATTAGTTAACATTCGACATTCCATTTTTTTTCCTTTTAATTTGTTTTCGGTGGTGGGTCGTCGAAGCTCCGGTTAGCCGACACAACGTCAGTTAAACATTAGTTGACATCTTTTTTTTTTCAGCAGCTGTTCATCGGAGGTCTGGTTAGCTGACTCAACATTAGTTGACGTATAATATTTTTTTTCTTTCATCGTTATGTTTTGTTTTTCGGCGGCGGGCCGTTGGAACTTTGATTAGTTGACTTACATTAGCAGATTACGTATTAGATGTCTTCAACATTAGCTTATGTTCAACTTTTTTTTCCAGCAACGGGACGCTACTCTGATTAGCTGACTATGCATTAGTTCACTCTGCATTAGCTAACATTTGAACATTTTTTATTTTTTTTTCCTTTTAACTCTTTTTTTCGGCGGTGGGTATTTAGGGCTCTGATTAGCTGACTAAGAATTAGCTTGCACCCGAAAGTTTTAATGTTAATATTTAAGTTAACTATGTTGAATGAGCTAATTAATCAGAGATCTGACGACCCGTCGTCGAGAAAAAAAACCAAGAAAAAAGAAGATATCTACCAATGTTAAAGTTAACAAATGGTTAGTTGGCTAATCATAGCTCGGACGACCCACCACTGGAAAAAAATTAAAAGAAAAAAAATAGATTGTTTAAAGTTTACCAATGAGAAGTTAACTAATGTTGAGTCAGCTAACTGGAGCTCCAACGACATACAACCCGAAAATAAATCTGACCGGGTCGGTCAGATTGGACCGGTCAGACCGGACGTGACCAAGTCCGACAGGTCTGATGGGCGGGTGGGATGAAATGGGATGGGGGTGTGTTAGACTTATCTCAAATAGCAATATGTAGGGCCATTTTGGGAATTACTCTCTCCTTTCCTAATTAATTGACGTTTAAAGATTTCTCACACAAATTAAGAAATTCATTAATTAGCTTTTAATTTGATAGTGAAGTCTAAGATTGCCCTTTTCTCTATTGAATAATTTTTCATTAATTTATTAAACAATTTTAATGTAAAGAATTGGAGCAACTAATAACAAGAGCAAGAATGGAAAGAAAAAAAGCCCGCATGGGTATAGTTCAACTGGTTCCGGAAATGGTAAGTTGGTGCAAGGTCCTAGGATCGAATCCTGGCAGCCGCAGTGTAGAAATTTCAAGGCCAAGGGATGGGGGCCCTATGGGCGAGGGATTTTCGCCTTTTAGTGCAAGAATGGAAAGAAAAAAAAAATTTGCTTTGGAATTGAAGCCTTTTGGTGCAAGAATGGAAAGAAAAAAAAATATTTTGCTTTGGAATTGAAAACATCAAATAAAAGGGGAAAATATTATTGGCTAAAACGAGAAGGAAAGGATAACGAGGACGGCGCGGTAGAGAATTTCGCGCAGGCTGAAACGTTAATCGACTATGTTTATGTGCATAGTCGATTAAGCTAATCGACTATGATCTGGTAGTCGATTAAGGTTGATCGACTCCAATTTTTTTTATTTTTTTTAGATTTTTTGTTTATTGATTCCAATTGTATAAATCATGTATAATGTTTGTATATTTTTTGTTTTTGTAATATATAGTTGATTTTGCATTTTTTCGCAGTTGTGATTTGTTATTTTTAGTAACAGTTTCTTAATCGATTGTGCTTCACATCATAGTCGATTAATATGCTTCATTGACTCCGATTTTTTTTTTTTTGTAATTTTTGTTTATTGATTCCAATTGTATAAATCAATTATAATGTTTGTATATTATTTGTTTTTGTAAAATATATTTGAGTTTGCATTTTTGTAGTTGTGATTTATTATTTTTTTAGTAATCAGTTCATTAATCGACTATAGTTCATCATAGTCGATTTAGCATGCTTCATAGTCAATTAATATAACTGATAGACAAAAAAAGTTAAAAACCAAAAAAAAAAAATTAAAAGAAAATTAAAAAAAAATAATAATAATATAATAATAATAATAAATAAAAAATAAAAAGAAAGAAAGAAAGAAAGAAAGAAAGAAAGAAAAAGAAAGAAAGCACGGCTGATTGGGTATGGAGATAGTGTGTAAGATGGAGGGACATAAATGGAAAAATGTGTGGTTGAAATTATGAGCGAGTTTTTCTCAAATGGTGCTAAATAATTTGGACCTTTCTCTATTAAAAGAAACTAGCATTTTTTTCCCGTGCGATGCACGGGATATTATTTAAATAGTGAAAAAAAAAGTTATCAAATTTAATACATAATAAGAAAATATAGTACACTAATATAGTAAAATTTAATAATGTAGTATTATTCATATTTTATATAACATTAGTTTTTTTTTTAAATCTTACGTATTAAGATTTATAATCCAAATAAATAGACTAAGATTTAACAAATCGAATTTCTAGCTTTATCTATTCAGATTGGAGATATATTGATGAAAAATAGGAGATTAATAATTGTTGAAAACTATAGTTAAAAAGTTAGTAGAGAAAAAATATAAAAAATAAATAATTACATAAATATCAATAACGTAGGATTATTCACGTGTTAGTTTTAATTCTGATAATTATTAAAAATTATAGTTAGAAATTAGTGGAGAAAAATGATAAAAATAAATAATTACAGAAAAACCATTAGGTTTTTTAGGGTTGCCCATAGTTTTTTTCTTTTATATATAAGATATTGAGAAGGTTATATGAAAGAGCCCCTAATTTGAAATAAAAATTAAAATTTAGATTTGTGGATCTATGTAAAATTCATCCAAAAACATTTATCTCGAAAAGCGAAATAAAATAGAAACCGAGATGAATTGATAATGATCCCAATCACTAGAGTACAAAAGCCTGAAACAGGCAGTATGATATTATCCTCTCCCCCACTGAATTACAAAAACGCGGCACACCGTAGCTGTTGCCACCGCCCCCATACGTGTCTTCTAAATATTGAAATCCGCCTCTATATAACACCACCCCTTTTCCATCCTATTCCATATCATTCATTCACTCACTCACTCACAAATACACACACTAAATATTTTAATTAATTAATAATAATGGCAAAACACATCGCAGCAGTATTGATCCTCCTCCCTTTGTTGTTAATGGCAGTATTCACCACCCAGCCCGCCGCCGCCGCCATCGGAGGAAAAGTGGGCGGCCGGACGGAGGTGAAGAACGTGAAAGCCAACAAGGACGTACAGGATCTGGGGAGATACTGCGTCCAAGAGTACAACCGTCAGCTTCAGCGGAAATCCAACGGCACCGCCGCCACCAAGCTTCTTGTGTTCTCCCAGGTTGTGGCGGCGGAGACCCAGGTGGTTTCAGGGATTAAATACTATCTCAAGATCTCCGCCGCCACTCGCGGTGGCGGACCGGCCAAGAATTTTGAAGCGGTTATAGTAGTGAAGCCGTGGATACACTCCAAGGAGTTGGTCAATTTCGCACCTTCCACACCACCCAGAGATACAAAGTAGATTAATTCATATCCAAATTTTGTCTCGTCTTTCACTCTTTTATCAAATTTTGACCTTCTAATTTTTCTTTTTCTTTTTCTTTATTTTTCCTTTTATGAGACTGTGACGTAAGCGTATGTACTACTAAGTACTAATAATGGGATTATGTTGCCCTGAGATATAATAATTATTGTCCTGGCCTCAAATTCATCTACGAGACTCATTATAGTTCATATATATATATATATATATATATATATATATATATATATATATATATATATATATATATATATATATATATATGAAATCGTAACAGAAACTAATTTACAAGAGAAAAATCACAATGAAGTTGGCAACTAAAATAACTAAAGGTATGAGGCCCAGATAATCAGGCCCGACTTGGGCCCTGGTCAAGATCAGGGAAGTTCAATACCACAACTATCGTAAGAAACCACCGAAGATAAGTACCGAGGTATAAAACTTGTAAGAAACCACCGAAGGTAAGTACCGAGGTATAAACCTACGAGATAGGCTGACGAGGTAATTCTAGGCCTACCGAAGTAACCGTTACGTCGGACTCTCGAAGGCCGTGCAGGGACAACTCTGAAAAGAAGAAGATGGGGTGTCAGACTTGAACTGACCGAAGAACAGTAAAAAAGGACCAATAAGAACGTGCCACGTGGCAGAGTAGACAGAATGACGGTTTTTTTACCTAGGAAATGTAAACAGGCCCAGAGAGGCCATATTGTAGTAGTATATATACTAGGTCATAAGTAGTGAAGAGCACAGGTTTTTCTTATGCAATATATTGGGCACTTACATACATCATCTTATACACATCTCCAATTAATTGTACACATCTCCATTTAATTGTACCACTTACATTGTCTAAACAATCTCACTTAGTTACATTATTTAGTGATCTCATACACATACAAGGTATGAATATTCAAATCCATGGCCAAATCTAGTAATTTATCTAATAAAATAAAAAGGGAAAACCCCTATTATTATATGTGACTAAACTTGACACATCAGCAAGATAAAAATCATGATCGAGTGATTGGAAAAATATGTTCAAATATGTATTTAGTGTGTGAAAAGTTAGATCCTGATCATGAATATGAACTGAAACTTTTAACCATGTTTAAAAAGTATAGGGGTCCATTTTAAAGATTTTCACCTATTGTACAAAAACAAGTCCATTTATCTATCTAGGTCACACGAAAAACCAGCCGTACTGCAAAAAAAAAAAAAAAAACATCATAGATGTAGTAGGCTTGAGCATGGTTCTAGTCGGGCAATTATCGACTAATTACCTACTCGACACGACCACTCAGTTTTGCTGAATATTGAAAACCATTATCGACCCTACCTAACTGAATATTTGAAAACCATTACCGACCCTACCATTATGGATCATATAATGGTTGACAACAGATTTTGTTGAGTAAAGAATAATGGTGACATTTGTAGTATTATCAACCATCTATTTATTCAATTTTGTTTTTCACAATAATAAAATGTTTTTAAAAGTTTTTTCAGAAGATATTTACAATTGTGGAAAAATTTATGTTGCAAAAATCTTAATTTTAAAATTAAGAGTATCTTTTTGTATTAAACTTTTACAATAAATAAATATATAATGAAGAATATGATATAACAATTTTAAAATAGAAATAGTACGTAGAAGTTTATAAATTTGTGTACAGAGTTGTTGAGTTTAACTTCTTTTATATATTATTTTCGGCAAATATTACCTAACCAACCGACTTCTGAGTAAACTGACAACTACCAACAGACCCATTTATATTAAAATTACCGACCCAACAAAAAAATTATCGGGCCAAAAAAGGGGGTCGAAAGTGAATCAGTTGGCCGATAAAACCAAAGTGTCGTCCAGCTCTAGATGATAGTATACCATGACCTTGCTTTATCCAAAGCTAGGAAAATCAACTTGTCCATTTCATCAGAGGAATGCATCTAACTTAACATTTTAAACTTAATAATTAAGTACAGTAGTGCAGTCTCAAATCTACCGAAACTCAGTCAGACCTATGAAATGATAAACTGATAAGTAAGTCTCTTTTGATTTTATCTACAATCCTGTTTCTTTTCCTATACATCTCTAACGGTCATAAGGAAATTCCATGTCGTTCTCAGCAACTTTGAAATGCTGAGGATTTTGACCAGCGCACTGCATATTCCACATCTTGAAGTACGAACGCTCCAGATTCCTCACCTGCGAATAAATAGGTTTACAACGAATGTATGTATGATCAAAATATATAATAAAGCAGTAATGAAACAAAAAGAATCCTTATTAGCAGTTCCCCATAAAAGAACGTAGATATACTAACCCATCGTGCTGTGTCAAAAAGCGGGCAAGTTAAACGCACAGCCTTCAGCCTGTTTGTAAGGTCTCGGAGCTTTGAAGGATTCAGTGCCAAATAAACTGCCTTCTCTTCATACTCTTTCATACTACAAAAATTCAAACACGAGACACAGAGTAGACTTCAGTACCAAATTAGTGCGCAATTTCCTTTAAATAATTCATCGTATGACAAGTACAATCTCGATAGCAAATTTATTATGAGTTCGCTTCCATGAAATGAATGGTAAGGTAGAGTTACGAAGTTGGGGAATGCCTACCTATGCACAATCATCTCTTCCCCGAGTCCCGTAGCCAAACACAAAGAACCAGCAACTCTGGTAGCCATTTTCTCTAGAGGAAGAGTAACCATAGGTAGACCTGCCCAAAGAATATCTGTTCCGGTTGTATGTGCATTGCAAAGTGGCCTATTCACGAAAGAAATTAATTAATAAATGAAATTTTATTTTATAATCAAGTCATCTATGTTTGTACAGAAAAGCTAAGAAAATACGTACGTATCAAGAAATAGGTTTGCTAATGCACTGCGTCTGATGTGTTCCTGTTTCATTGCAACGTCCGTGAAAATTATTCGGTCAGGTTGTACACCCTGTGCAGCAGCACCTGCACCATACAAAAAATATAAAAAATAAGAAAATTTAGATTTAGATCGAATGACATTTTTATTCTTCACGATTTCGATATGATGCCAGGCAGATATAATAAATAACATACGAGCTCGCAGCCTCATCTCGCCTGCAGCTGGAAATTTGAGAAGCCAAAGGACACTATTTGGAACACGCTTAAGAATATTGCACCTGTGCACATATTGAAGATAATTCCTTTAAACACAACATCAATCGTCAAATATCAACTATCTCCAAAAATGACTTTAACGACATATTACCAAGTCGTAAAAATCTCAGGGTCCATCTTGTAAAGCTGATTGAAACAAGCAAATATAAATTTGTCCTCGGGTAATCCATAATCCGACCTTCTGTGTTGGCATTTTGGATCCAGTACATCAAGGTTTTTCTTAAAGACAAAGCAAAATATGTAGCAGTCAGCATAATTGATAGTCCAGGTTCAAGAAAGAAACAGATAAAAAATTTCTCAATGTTTACCTGTTTATAGTCATTCACAAAATAGCAATGAGGTAGATGGACAATCTTTTCAGAGTATATATTTGAGTAGCACATAGGAGAGACAAACTGCAATAGAATTAGGAGAAACTATCAAAACTGAACCAGTCTATAGATTTAGAAATAATGTAATCGGGAAATAGTAAATAAGCTGACGAAAAGGAAGTTATCAAAATAAAATTCTACGTAAAAGCCAAACAGGTGATATACGAGTAATATTACCTCATCAGTGACCAAATATTGTATGTAGCTTGCTCCTGTAGTACCAGGAAATCCCATATAAGAAACCTGAATTGGAGCAGGCTGCATGGCAAATATTTCATTCCTTGCCCCCTGCAAGAATGCAGATAAAACAACAGCCGTTTCTTTCATATTCCAATTTTAAGGTGGCAGGATCCAGAAATCAAGATAACAAAAAAAAAAAAAAAAACAATAAGACAAACCAGAAACTTGAGCAATCACACGATACCTTAGTGTAGCCATTAAGGTTGACAAGAATCTGTATCTGGTCCTCATTAATCATCCTTGCAATCATATCAGAAGCCATAGCTGACACATCGATAAAATGCTCCACTTCTGATTGGATACGCAGCCTCCATTCAGTACCATCATTTGGACTTAATGCATAGCAGAAAATCTATAATAACAAGAACGAATACCATAAAAGTAAGAGTGTATAACCAATCTAAAAATATATAAAAAGTGGATAGCAAAAGACCTTAGAAAAAACAACCTTATTCAAGTAACAAGACAACAATCAGATAACTACAGCCAATTAAAATACATTAAATAAACTAACCTCAACATTATCTCTGTCGTGCATGCCAAATACTGAACCCATGAGGTGTGATAAAGGGTGGTTACCAAAGTCACTGCTCACATAACTGAGAGAGATGCAACACAGAATTCTTTTGGTTCAAGTAGATAAAAACGAGGATTGGTCTGAAGCACAAACATGGAGATACTTAAATGAACTTACCCAATTCTTAACCGGCTATTTCTGCCACCACCCCTTACAGGTAGGAGTGGAGGATGGGTAAAAGGTGGAAGTGAATAACGGGATGCTACAACTGAACAGTGTGCAGCATATTTCCAACTGCACATATCAAAACAACTAATTAAAACATTTAAAACTGAAATTGAATATAAAACAAACAACATAATGAATGGCAAAGCCTGTTACCTGATCTCTAGTGCAAGCATGGGGTCAAGAGGATAAGCTATTGCATGGAAGGGTTGCACACTTGGAATAACTGACATCTACAATAAATTAAAACAGTAGTAAAATACCACTTGGATCTGATAATGGTGGATAAAGGAAGCCAGGACTCTTTTGTTGGTTACAGTGTGACAGGGCTAGAGAGTTTAAAGAACAGATTTTTAGCTAACCTTAATCTGTCTCCTAAGTATCGCTTCGACTTCAATAAACATCTTGTCTCGATCATCCCAGTCGCAGACACACTGAGTTCAACGCCATTGGACAAGATAAACATATTAAAGAAAGCCGAACTAGGTAGCTACTGAGAATAAAATGAATACCATCAATGCAATTACGAATATAAGCTCAGTGCATATGAGAATGTAATGCATCGTAAACCAGAAACCCTCCCAAAAACCATCCTAGGAAACATCTCATCGGCTCATCCCACTGCGAATAAATCCAATAAAATCATAAATAATACCTCAGTTTACATGAGAATGTACTGTAATGCACCATAAACTACAAAATCCCCCCCAACAACTGTTTAAATGTTAACCAGAACTAAGAATCACAACTCGTGGTAGCCTGGTATGTTGGAGTATAGGCCAGCTACAACATTCGAAGGCAATGTGCAGTTGTCACACTCCATTCAATGATGATGTAAAACATGCTAAGTGTCCTTATCACTATATAAAAGTAAATCAATTGTTTTGACCTGACATTGCAGTTCTAACAACCAAGCAAATCATTATTTCATGCGGAAATCTTACAATCTACTCAGTACCTGAGAATTTTAATTCCCTCTTTTATACATTTCTTGAAGTCATCGTGTTTAAGTAAACCTCACCAACATTTCCCAAGTAATTTTCAAACAGTTCAGATATGATTTGCAAATGAATCAGAAGATGTAATCAAGGCAGTTGGAAAGGTTCTGTGAAAACTCTCATTTTTGCATAATATGCCATCATGGAGAACTAAGAATGTGGTGTTCGTACAATGTCCGATTCCTAAGGTAATCATTGAACATTTTGTTGACATTCCAAGCAAAGGTAAACAAACAATAATGGTCAAACATCAATTGTATCAATACAATCAGCTCAAAAACCTTATAATTAAAACTGAACCCCTAACCTGAATCTGTGACAAGTTCAGCTAGATAGAAAAATCAGAACGACCAACTTTTTCCAATCTGATACCTGATGACTTGATCTCTTATGTTTTTCTACTAGTTGAGATTACATCTAATTCAACATACATCAAAAGCCTCACTGTCCAACTGTGAACTTCTTTTTTGTGATCAAAACCCAGTTTCCAATTCTATGAATTTATTACACACCTTTACTTTCATGAATTACATTATTTTTTTATGAGAAAATTAACTGATTGTGCATATCAATATAACAACAGATTTGAAAACTAGCAGAAACCAAAGATATTTTTTTGTGAAGAATAGCCACAATCACAATGTTGTCAGGTAAACTTCCTTGGTTAACATAATCTATACTCACACTTCAAGAAAGAGCAAAAAACTGGAAATAAGTCACACACACCTGCAAAGTGTGAAGAAGGTTACAAGTTGCCTCTGGAAAATCTGGACGCAATGTCAATGCTTGCTTATAGCTTTTAATCGCAGCTTCCACACGACCACTGCAGGTGAAAAACAAGGTATGCAAAGCATTATGTGACACATTAATCAAACCATAAGTAGGTTAAAAATCTTCTGATAAAAAAAATATGCTTGACCCATGGAAAATCCTATGTTTGCTTAGAGATTTTAATGATTACTTCTACACGATCTATGCGGGCAGTAGCGGAGGTAGACGAGCCATGCACGCCAACCCCCCTCTCCCAACTGTTATTACTAAGTAGTAAGTTCTATAGTACTGTGGCCCCCCTAAAAACTTTAGCAATTGAATTATATACGGGACTGAAATTTCTTAACCTATAATTCAAGACGAACACCAAGCTATTGCAAGTAAGTATGATATTATATCAAATGGATACCTTTTATTCGATAATTAATTCTCAACGACAAGAGTTTGATAGCAAGTTCAGTAAGAAAACGGAACTTTCACTTTCACTTCATATTTGAATCCTCAGAATGTGCTTTTTAAGTCTTTCAAATTGATGAAATTTGTAATAAAGTTGAAATAGAATATTTTTTACCAGGAAATTTTATGGTGCAATAGAAAATATTACTGAGAATGGAACTACACCATTTTGAGATTGACCTATTCCAGCATGAAGATCATAGCAAATTGTTGATCATTTCTGACTTATGTCATTTACTGGGTGAAGACTAAAAAGTCGGACATATCAAAAAAATTTAGAATTTAGATTGATCAAACTTGTACGCATTTTTCGAATAATATCTATTGCGACAATAGAGCGTGCATTTTCACAAGCATTTTAAGGGATGAATACAGTTCCAAACTTTTTCTTTGGATTGATCAAACTAGTACATATTCTTCTAATAATATTACTTCTACAGTGGAGTAAGCATTTTTAGCAAGAAATAAAGCTGAAGAAAGTTATGAAATAGAATGGAAGATGGGGGAGAGATAGTTGAAACATGGAGTACGGATTCGATCATTCATGGATTTATGAAATGAAAGATCGCTGTGCAATTTTCATAAATGTCTATTGGCGACTACATATGTACCTGTCCTTGTAAGCAGAAGCCAAATTAGCATGAGCCTCAGCCATGGTTGGCCGGATGGCAATAGCATGCTGATAGTCTTGAATTGCTTCATTAACTCGCCCAATTTCTTTGTAAGTATTACCCCGGTTCACAAGGCCATCAACTGCTGCTGGATCGATTCTGAGGACCTCATTATAGCAAGATATTGCGTCTCCATAATTACCCTGTAATTTATATTCAAACAAAATTAGTAGCATCTTTCTTATCAACATCATGCTAAAGAGTGAATAAAAATTGATATCATCATTAACTCCTGCAACGGCTCCTAGCCGAACATAACTATTACTGAAATTCTAAAGATGCTTCTGTTCGACAATTTTAAAGAAAACAGATTGGAATCAAACCTGTTGTTTGTATATTATAGCTAAATTATTGAAAGGAGCAGCAAGCCCTGTTGTAACAGATAGTGTTGCCTTATAGCATTGAGCTGCAGCACTCGTCATGTTCCTAGAAAGAATTCAAAGATTGGGATTACCAACATAATAGAAAAAATGAGGGGAAAGAAGCATGCGATTATGAACACAAATATATCATGTTGGTCAAAACATACCACTCCATATAAATATTTCCAAGATTGACAAGGGCTTGAGGGTGACTAGGTTGAAGAGACAGGCATTGCTTCATTAACAAACAAAATGGTTCTCAGTATATACGAAAAAACAAATGCAGAATAAGTATTATGATAACATTGAAAGAGAACTAACTCGGTAGCAATGGATTGCTTCCTCTACTCTTCCAGCGTCTTTCAATGCATTACCCTGGCAACACAAGTGCATCCAAAAGAATTAAAAAATTAACCAGCTATATTCATCATAATTATGCAAAACAGGAAAAATATTGAACGGGTTCTTCATGTAGTAGAATTGTAATACAAACCAAGCTATTATATGTCTCCAGGGATCCAGCATCACAAGCAATAGCTCGCTTGTAGTTAAGTATTGCCATATCAAGGTTGCTCTGTTCATAATATATACTGCCCAAGTTGCCTGCAGCAGTTACTTTATAAAATCAAAACTCCAAAACAATTTGACAGTGACATTAACCACTTTACTGCGAAGAATTTCTAAAAATTTTATGGGTGAAAAATGCAAACTTTAGCCATTTGTATCTCCTCCAAACCAGACAGGAAGCATACTACCTGGTTACCACAGGAAGACAATGGCTGGATATCAATTGTAGCAGCTAAAGTTTATGTACTACTATACTAGTAGGACTGTGCATGTGCATAGTTATTTGAAAGAATAAACCGATAGATCTTTTACTACATAATATAACTTCCATTTCACTTACTAACATACAACTTTGATAAATTTTAGTATATTAGAAGAGATTAAAAAGAAGGTGGTGATCATGAGAGAGGATGAGAAACTTAGTTGAGAAAGAAGAAACACAAATTTTCAGATATATCCTTCTTTTTCACCTTTCTTTTACTTATATTGGACAAAGAATATCTCAAAAAGTGTATCATAATTCATAAATACTGCACTCAAAAAGGCAACCTACATGTAATGCCAGCCGAAAAACACTCCGGTTAACTGTGGAGATAACAGTCTAACACATTTACCACAAAATATTCCAGATACGATCGCTTACCAAAAGCCATAGCACTGTCTGGTCGTGACTGCAGGGCTCGTTGATTACATAAAATAGCCTCTTGTGGCATTCCCAAGGCCTAGAAAACACAAAGAATACTTGTCTCTCTGTCCTTGCCTTTGCAGCTACCCAACCTCACAAGAAAAATGCAAGAAACTTACCTTGTAAACATTTCCCAAATTCAAGTAGGCTTCGGAGAAGTTTGGCTTAAACTTGATAGCTTCCTAGAAATAGAATGGAAACCATGTAAGAAGGACACCAAAAGGCTATACAACCGAACATATGCTACCATGGATCCAAAATACATTTTACTACCTTGTAATACTGCAAGGCCCTGTTTAGATCACCAAGCTCCATAAAAAGACCAGCCAGATTAGACCATGCTATAGCGAAAGTGGGTTGTATGCCAAGTGCGTCCAAATAACAATTGTATGCCTGAACAAGAAATATAGATAATATTCTTTTGAAATGAAGAATGATTAACTTAAGGCACAAGTTGAGATCACAAGCTGCTTTGGAAAAAAAAGAAAGTGCATCAAGAAGGAAAGCATCTCAGAGGAGACCAAATTCTTGCACGGAAGATGATTATGTTTCAGGACCCAATATAGATATAGAGAGATAAAATTCAGCATCTGTTGGACAAAAGAAAAATATCGAAAACCAGAACTTGAATGCAATAATCTAGAAGCTTAATATCCTATTATATCATCTTATTGCTTCACATAATTCTACATCAAATCAGACTCATAAAAGAATTAGACCCAGGATATGAAAGCCAGTATGAAAATACATGCCATCTGGTATCTTACCTCTTTCATTAATCCTTGAGCTTTCATCAAATTCCCCAGGTTACTGTGAGCATCAACCTAAAACAAACACAGGTTGAAATAATAGGAGAAAATCTACAAAGTGGAACTGATACTACAGAAACCACATGCGGAAATTTACCAAACGAGGATTTAGGGTAAGAGCTTGACGACAACATTGAGCAGCCTCTGATGGCCTTGCTTTGTGCATATAAGCACTAGCTAAGTTTGACCATGCATCCGCAAAATTAGGCCGAAGCTGCAAATAAATTTGAAGAAAGATGGTTATTCGTGCAAGAAGATGAGAACATGATCTCTTACCAATCTTCCTCACCCACCCACCTTTCCTTCCCTTGCATTTTGTTCATATGAGAAAATATAGAGGTAATACACAGCCAATAGCATACAATTAAAGTACAATGCAACCAGCTAAACCAACGAGGCAAGCGTAACTATACAGAAAGTGTAATTTGACAGAAGCTCGATTCTGTTTAAAACCTTATAATTATGTATTTGGGCATGAGTTATCCTCGAAAAATAATATGAACTTGCTTAGCGAAGCAGATAATCTCTTGGATAAATTAATACGCAGAAACAACTGATTATGTGGTCATGATGATAGTGCAGCTTGGCAAATAGACATCTCTGGGACATGAATTATCATTAAGATGTGTGCAAGTTTTCTTGCCTTCTATAAAATTCAAAGATACATAGATAGTACTTTAAGCTAGAGCAGGTCATAGCACGCTTAACTTCACACTGCAATGACTACTTAGAGAAAGGTAAAAACCATAAAGGTCTCCAAAAAGAATTCAATCCGAAAGAACGTAAAAATCAACAAAGTAAAGGAGGAACCTTCGAAACAAACCTACTCCGTCAGTACTAAATCACAACAACTTCATCCAGAAAGTGAGTGATTAGGTAAAAGTAATGATCACTATGAGAAGTTAACCAATCAACACCAGTTTTGGATGGTTAAGTATAACATATAGAATGTCAGAAGCTATCTAGACTTTCACCAAGATCACTGTAGATAATAATCCCTCCATCACGTATCACATTAAAAGAAGCCTTATCGGCAATAAATCATTAATATTCCTCCAGCAATTATCTCTGAAACTGTTGTTAGACCAACACATCTTCAACTATCCATTTCAATAAATATCCTATCCTCAAACATAACAGATATTTCGTTTCACACTATAAAACTTCTATACATTCACAAAAGGACATAGTGGCATGGTGAGTTGGCATGCCTTCACAAAAAGAAGCACCAAAAACATGGACTATAATGAGGTTTATTTAAATCTCAAGCTTCTCAAAAAATAGTTAAAAGATTTATGAGGTTTTGAATATAATGTAATAAATACAGTACAAACTTCACAAGTTTCAGTTATTTGTTGGTTTATAGAGGTAATATAAAAGAGACACGCGACACTAGTTCAACTTTAATCTCTCAGCAACAGGTAATTGTTTATTTTTAATATTTATACATTTCGTTTTGCATTTCTAGTGGATTGGGCAAGAAAATATAAACAGTTCCTACAGCTACAATTCAAAATCTATCATAAAGGCAGACGGACCTCAATGGCAATCATGTAATAACGAATGGCTGTATCAAATTCGCCTTTCTCCTGCAAAAAAAATAGAGCAACAGAAATGACACACATCAGCATCTCCATTGCCGAAGAAGCAAGAATCTTTAACGACACAAACACATACCTTCCAAGCATTTGCCATGTTTCCATAGCACTCAGCAACCTGTGGATCAATCCGAAGAGCTTCTTCATTCTTAGCAATGCACGAATCAAAGTCGCGTAACTAAAAAAAATGGCACAAATCTCAGCTTCAAATATTGGTGAAATCCAGTGATGCCGATGAAAATAACAAGAACGAACCAAAAAGTAACCTTATAATAAACTGCACCCAACAGGAGAAGGTTATTAGTGCGACGTGGATTCCTCTCATATACAATCGTGCAATGTTCGAGGGCCTGCTTATAGTTGCCAGCTATGTAATTTTGATGAGCATGGTTCAAGAGCATGTCTTCATCAACTGCATCACATGAAATAAGAAAGTTACAAAAAAAAAAAGCAACTTCACTTCAAATGGAAAAAGAGCCGCACATTTACAGCACTAAAATAAAATGGATATACTGGCAGTTAACTGTTTCTAAAGAAAAAAAGAGAAATAGAAGCATATGGTGATCTGTTGAAACCCTCTAATCTTTAATTACGTCATATTGTTCCCTAGAATGTGTTTGACAAATGTACATGTATTTATTAATACTATCAATACTTCAGATAAGAAATTCACATATATTAGTAATTAAGTGATATCTTTAATTGGTAAGTACTAGATAATAAATAATCGAGAATGAGAAGAACGGTGGACCATACATAATGCACAAGCACACATTAACAACAAACAAAATACCCCGCACACACTAAAATATTTAAATTACATATAATGATCAATTGATTAAAATAAGATAATATTATTCATTCCCATCTACATATACCGCTGCAGAATACGTCATTTCAAGTTAATCAACAATTCAATTAGAAAGAGGCTATCTACGTATATTTTATAGGGACTTAGTGGGTAAGGAAATGAAAAGATGAGCAACTGCCTACGTCTCTCAACGCCTGCTATCAGGCGACCGGATAGGAAGTACTTATTCCGCGCATGACGTACTGTTAAACGAAACATAAATATTTCGCCTCGCCTCATGACAACACTGGCGACTAGGAAGTACTAGAAGCATAGAAAGTCAACAAAGTTAGTAAATACAAATAGTTGATCTGTATAGAGAAACCGACTTTTGTTTGGCGAGATTGAAATGATAAGGTAACAAAGCTTAACCTCATTCCTTTGCTCGATTGTTTGTTCGATTGCATAAGGGTAACCTTTCCTTTTATTTTGTTCTTTATCTCTAGGTAATTATATCCCCTTGTACCAAGTGTTAGTAAATTCATTGATCTTGTTCATTCAACTTCTACCAGTTAACTCAGGTCATTTCAAGCTAATATCTATTTCTAAAATGTTAACAAAAACAAGGAAGTATTTTGTTATGGATAGAGACATGGTGATTTTGATTGATATAGGATAAAGACCAAAAGCTTTATGTTATTAACTACTTAAAGTAAACATATTCATTAATATATATATAACATATATATGTGTCTGAAATACTATAATTGTTCTTTTGACTCCCGAGTATCTTTGCAACTCTTGAGATGCTTTATTAATATATATAATTATACTTACTTGTGTACACAAAGGAAATTCTTTATATGCTTAACTTGGGTAATTATATTGAGTTGCTATTAGAAAAGGAAATATAGATTCTAGAAGCCAGGTTGGTCAATGTGATGAGTTAGTAAGGTACTGCATATTATACGAATTATAATACTTATTCATTTGGTATTGGTACCGTGATCGAAAGGCGCATAGAGTAATATTTGACGAGTTGGTGAGGATTTCTATCCCTTTGGATACTCTATAGTTTGGCTTATCCATTTTGTGAGGTTCCTATTCTCGTCCGAATTTGGTTACACTCACCAGGTATCAGTACAAACTTTGTGATTATTTGGTTCCTTTTCTTGTCTCGTCTATGTAAGTGTTTGTATGATTTTCACAATTCAGAAATTCTTTAGGGTTTCTGAGATATCTTGAACCCGCGGGACAAAGTGGTACAGGGCTGGAGCCACCTCTTAATCCCGTAGAAGCCATCTCTAGAGTCCTAGTGTCCGACAATTCATCTATATCTTGATATCTAGTTATCAATTATTTGCAACCGTTTTAATACTTAGTGACGCATTTATGTTACTTAAAAGCATCTTCCAAAGTGTATGACACATGGGTTTGGCAAAGTAGCTATATACTCTTAACCCCTAAGTACCATACCTGCCCTCTGCTAACAGAATTTTATTTCCTATTGATTTGCCATTTCAGACACCATCCCCTAACTGATGCGTCACACTAGGGAATGTTTATTTCAATTTTGAACATGCATGTCGTGATAGGTTAACATAAAGGTCCAGAATATTAACCATCTCTTGTTACAACCATGAACACACGGAGCCTAATATCCATTATAAAGAGTCATATTCTACCTCAGATAACAACCAACAAAAATAAAATCAAAAGAAAGTCTGCAGTAGTAAATATCTTAATAATGCTGGAAATAGATAAGACCACAGAAATAGTTTCATTCAGCAGTCATTCCAAATCAATTAAAATAAATGTTAAAGCACCACCTTATCTTTAAATTCTCCTGAACCAGTAAAAAAAAGGAAAATCAACACAACTTTGTCCAGGAACCTAGAATATAACTTAAAACAACTAAGGATGAGCCTGAGCATACTTACGGCACTGAACGTATTATATTGACCAGGTCTAAATAAACACTTCGATGACCCATCTCATTCAGATTAAAACAGGTTCTGGTAAAAGACGTAGGGATAATCAAACGGAAAATTTTGTTTACTTCGACAAAGTAATTTTCCCTTTTGAATGATTGACAAAAAATTTTGTTGTAAAAACAAATAATGAAAGGGAAAATTTAAAACTTTTTATGAGTATAATAGATCGACAAAGTTTAGTTACACTCGAGAGGTTCTTAAGTAAACAATGGATTTACATTAAAACCAATGCATGCATACATAGAGGAATTTTTTGTTCCTAAATAAATTCTAAACGTACAAAAACTGAAACTCACAACCTTTATATTGTTGTGGAGTGTCTGTAAAGTTCAAATCCTAATGTGCCAAGCATTCAGTATATAACTGAAAGTTGAAACTCACTCAAGAAAAACCAACTTCGGATAATCAAAGTAACTTTGTGATATATAATGGAAAGACATATAAAGTTTGAAAGTTTTTCATAATAACAACTTTTGACCAAACACAACTGTTATATCAGATATCCATAATCTCCAAAATCCAAGAAAGCAATTTGTTTTTATTCCAGGGAACAATTATCTAAAAAATAAGCCTCTTTCAAGAAACAGAAGCAACAAGCATCATGGCATCATTAGTCAGAAGTGTACCAACATATTGTCTAAACAAAGTTTACAATCCATCCGACATAAAAAAATATTTCGGACGATAAAATCTCAGATAAGGGAGCTTTAAAAAGTTTGAGGCGAAAATATACAAAAAAAAATATGAAAAATGGAAGCTTGACCGAATCAACGAATAATGAATTTTCCCAAGTAAGATGTCTAGGTCATCAAAATCAGTAGTAAGTGGAGAAAATCACACAGGAATTACCCCAACCAAATGCTTAGATCATCAAAATCACAGCCTACCAAAAGGATTTAACTATAAAATTTCACTGTTGGGGGCATAGTATCCAGTAAAAGAGCTAGAAACATTCTAGTGGGACTCGAAACCCTAATTCTTACAAACACACGAAGAATTGGAAGTGTAAACTAAATCACCACATTTCATTAAAAAAAGAGACCATAAACAAAATTTCCGAAATTGAATATACATAAACAGAGAAGAAAAAAAGGAGTATAAAAAATCAAATTCCAAACCTTCACAAGAAAGCTCTTGCTTGATATTACTCGGGAAGGTCAAGGCAAATGAAGAATCTTCCCGAAGATGATCGGTGCCGAAATTATAAGGAACCCTAGCCACATTTTGCTGATGCTGATGCTGATGCTGCTGCTGATGCAGATTCAGATTGTACTGCCGCGGATCGCTCTGCAACGACAGCATGCTTTCTGATCCTTCCGGCTGCGATCACCGCCGCCGAACTATAATCATATATAAATTAATAATTTGGGGAAAAAAAAAAAGGAGGGAAAATTGTTCTACTTCACAAGGTTTTTCTCATGGAAAATTGGAGGAATTGGATTTACTATAATATTATATTCCTCAGCTTAGGAGAGAGAGAGTGTTTGAGAGAGAGAGATCTAAATAAATAATGAAAAAAGAAAAAAGGAAAATGGGACCAAAATGGAAGAGAGAAGAAATAGAGGAAAAAAAGGAATAGAGAGAGAGAGAGAGAGAGAATCCCCTTTTCTTCGTTTCAGTGTTTCTCTTCCTTTCGGTTACTCTCTTTTAACAGCGATTCCTCTAGAACACGGTGAAATGACCTTTTGCCCCTTGCTTTTACTATTTATTTTCTACACCTGGCACACCGGGGGGGGGGGGGGGGGGGGGGGGGGGGGGGGGGGGGGGGGGGAGTTTCAACAATGGAAGAGAAAGAAAAGAAAAGTAGATTTTAATTGGAATAGATTCTCCTGAAATTGATCCCAAAGAATTGATTCGACTTTATTGTGATTTGTTCATACTTCAAAGCTTTAATAATTCTTATTCTTTGAGGTAGTATCATCGAAATTACAATGAAGTTTTAAATGAAAAAAAAATTATATTTGTCATTTTGCATTGTTTTTCAGATTAAAAAAATCAAAGATATGCATTAATTGTAGCAAAAAATCAAAGAACACGAGTTGTATCGTTTTGATTGAAATCATACCATATCACGATATATATATCACGGTATATGAAGAGATTAACTACCCTGCTTGTATATTACTGTCTCCGACCGTAATATTATTGTGTCCGACCATAATATTATTGTCTCATGCAATAATATTACTGTTTGGGACAGTAATGTTAGTAATAATACTATTCCGCAAAGTAATATTCATAATATTACTGTCTCAAATAGTAATATTACTGTCTGAGACAGTAAATTAGCAGGCAAAGACAGTAACATTAATTAAAATATTTTTTTTAGGCGGCGACTATATGCAATCGCAAAATTTACTTAGGGCAAGATCAAATTAAATATTATACCAAATTAAGTGTAAAAAGATTATAATGGCCTTAGTAAAATATAAACAAAATTAAAGTTTATTCTATCAATTACTCTTGCAAGACCATTCCTTTTTGTTTTAAATAAAAAATGAAAACACAATTGGAAAAGGGAGGGAAGAAAGAAGAGGACCACTTGCAGATTCGCCGCCGCGCCGTAGTTGTCGCCGTCGCCAATGAAGTCGACCACCGCCTTGTAAAACATCGACACACTGGTGTCGAATTTTCACTAAATTTCGACAATAAGTTGTTGTCGATTATCTGCACTTTTTCGACATTTGTGTGTCGATATTTTGTTCAAAATGCAACATCAATGTGTCGATTTTTAGCAATTCAAACGACATGCTGGCGTTGATTTTTTTCAGAAATTGAAAAATTCGACTTTATAATGTTGTTTTTATAGTTACATATCGACATGTAAACGTCGAATTTTTGTGTACGGAAAATTATTTTCGAAAAATGAGAAAAACGATCACAAAGATTAAGAAAGTACAATATTTCTTAGGGGTAATATGCTAAGAGCCCCTCAAAGGAAACATAATTTGAACTAAATGACAAGTCTAAATCCAATCTTTTAATTAAATCCTTTTTTTGAATTAATATATGAGCCACATCCCTAATTTTTTATTTATTCCTATATTGCCCTTATACCCTAAATTATCTAACTTATACATTCACGTTCCTTCAATTTCAGATTTATTTCTCTTTATTTTTACTTTCTCTCCCACGTTCTCTAAGTCTCCATCTCTCTCCCTCACGTCTTCCACTGTATATTTTTCTCTCTTTTTTTTTCTCTTTCTCTCTCAACCATCTATCTCTTCCTTGTTTTCTCCAGTAGCAACGAAGGCCGGCGATGGCAGGTGGAGTCGTGGTGGAGAGGGCCGCGCCTGTGGTGATGGGGTGCGGAGGGTTGCGGTTATGTTTGCTTAGTTTGGGTTAAATAGCAGATCTAGGGTTTTCCATCTTCTCTTACTCGTTTTCTCCAGTAGCAATGAAGGCCGGCGATGGCGGGTGGACTCGTGGTGGAGAGGGCGGCGGCAGGTGGCTGCGACAGTGGTTGTGCGGTGCGGGGGGCTGTGATTATGTCGTTGAAACCATATGTTCGACTAATTGAATCTGATTTTTTTTATTTTTTTAAAGAGATTTTGTTTGGTTTGGGTTCAAAATAGCAGATCTAGGGTTTTCCAAAGGTAGTAGGTGAGTATAGATGCGGCGGGTGCGATTAGGGTTTGGCGGCGGCCGCACGGGATGCTAGGGTTGGCGACGGCTGTGAGTTGTTGGCGGTAGGGTTCAGAATAGTAACCATAGTATATCGTAGTACATCATAGAACACCATAGTATACCATAGTAAAGCACTGTATTTTTAAAATTCATAGTATACCATAGTATGCCATTGTATTTTTAAAATCTGATGTATTATTTAACAAAAACGAAATTAATTTTTTTTCGTAATTTTCAATAAAATGTTAAAAATAAGAAAAACATATAAGCTGTTTATAATACAAACAATTTTGAGTGAAAAACGAAAAAAAAAAAACAAAGATGACAAAGTGTGCAAAAATAAAATAAAATATGTTAAATGAAAAAATAAAGATATTAAATGCATAATAGAAAATGATAAATGCAGTTCGAATTTTATTTAATGCAAATTTCGAATTTATGAGTAGAGGGGCACTTTTGGAATGAATTTTATAAAGGATGTGAAACAAATGTTTAGTTGGACTTGTCATTTAGTTCTAATTAATTTTATCACTAGGGACCTATATCTTAAGACCCCTATTTCTTATCACATTGTGTTCTTCGACCTTAGAATCATCCATATTGATGTCTTGTGTGTCCATGTCCTCGTTTGCAAGTTTTAGTAAGATTTGAGGGTTTTGGATAAAGTGAAAGAGTTTTTATGGAGAAAATGTGTAGAATGGGTGTGAAGAAGAAGATGTTGGGTTTTATTGGTGAAGAAGAATGGTCATTTTTCATATTTTTATTTTTATTTTTTTGGTCTTGTAATAGCAATTAGGCCTTTTTTTGAATGAATAATATCAAAAGGTTATGTTTGTAATTTTCAGTCTTACTCTTAGTAAATTTATCTATATTTTGGTCTTGCATAAGGTCTTGCCCTTAAAAATTTTGAGATTGCAAATAGGTGTTGCCTTTTTTTAAGGAAAAAAAAAATCAACGGCGGTTGACTGATCGGAAAAAGAATTCAGAAAAAAAAAATTCAAAAAAAAAAAAATCAACGCCGGAGAACCGCCAGGGTCAACACCAGAATCTGGCCGAAAAAAAAAAATTCAGAAAAAAATTTATTTTCCTAAAAAAAAAAAGTTATTTTTTCAAAAAAATATTAAAATGGGGGTTAATGAGATATATTTGTTTAAATCCGGGGTCAATGTGTAATATTGAGAAAGTTAGAGTATAATGGATGAAATTGATAAAAAATATATTATGGAGGGTATTTTAGACTAAAGACGTAGGGATGAGTTTACTTGAAAGATTGTCTTGTGTGTTGACCAATGTGCATTTAAATCCCTTGTCATGTCCCTCTTTGTCATTTACCCAATATTTTATTAGTTTTACTAGTTTAGGTGAATGTAACGGATAGATATATATTTGGGTAAATTACACCCACACCCCTGAGGTATGCTTAAATAACTGTAAGGTCCCTGTGGTATCGATAATTACACTGACCCCCTTGAAACGTAGTTATAAACTCTAATGGGATAATGCATTGGATACGTTATTACGATAGAGTTCTAACGGACTATTGGTTTCAGGAAGTGGTGGAGACAACAAAGAGTTATGGGTGATTTAAGAAATATTGGGGGAGCCATGTCACCCTATAAACTCCCCATAACTCTATGTTATCTCCACCACTAGCTGAAATTAATAGTCCATTAGAACCCTATCGGAATAATGTATCCAATGCATTATCCCATTAGAGTTTCTAACTACGTTTCAGGGGGGTAAGTGTAATTATCGATACCACAGGGACCTTAAAGTTATTTAAGCATACCTCAGGGGTGTGAGTGTAATTTACCCTATATATTTAAGGATAATTTGACAAAACCACCTCACTACACAAGTGCAATTACAATGAACTCAAATTTATTTTGTATTTTTAAGATAAATTCAAAACATCTTTTATTAATAAAAACTAATTAAATATCACCATTATACCCTTATCTTAATATAAAAGGTATCTTATGGTAGAATATAAATATACGTAATATTTGTTTCTCTCTTTTCTCTCTCTAGATCTGATTTTCTCCATTTTTTCTCTTAGGGTAGAACATAAATATACGTAATATTTGTTTCTCTATTTTTTCTCTCTAGATCTGATTTTCTCCATTTTTTTTCTATTGACCATTGCGCCTCTCTCTTCCCGTTCAGCCAACGTTTCTGTCTCTTCTCTTTCCACCGGCGTCGCCCCCGCCCCTCTTTCCTCTCTCTCTTCACCGGTCGCCGTGCAATCTCTATGCAGTGGTAAAAAAAGGTATTTTTTTGTTGTTTCAAACATCTTTCTATGGTGTTTAGGGTTTGTGGGGCATAATTATAAGATTAATCACAAAAAGGCCCATGACAAGGGCACTTAATTAAAAGAGGGACATTCAACTTTTTTGTCTATCAAATAAATCCAACTCATTCAAACTTATTTGCAAATAAGGAAAATCCTTTTATATATACAACCATTACCCTCAATTCATTGAAACCCAATTCAACTCAAATTTCATGATTTACACCCCAATTTCACCAATTAACCAATTTTAACCATAATTTCAATTTTGACCCCAAATTTGACCCGCCACCACGGGATACCGCCGGTCGCCGCAGTTGACTTTTTTTTTTTTTTTTTTGACAAACTTTTTTTCCCTGAAATTTTTTTCCGACCGGTCAACTGCCGTTGACTGCCATGTCTCATGCGTTGACTTTTTTTTTTCTTAAAACAAAATATTTTAATTAATATTACTGTCTTGGCTGCTAAATTACTATCTCCGGCAGTTATTTAACTGTCCGAGACAGTAATTTCATTGTTAATTGACTTTTTTTTTTCTTCAAAAATATTTTAATTAATATTACTGTCTTTGCTGCTAAATTACTGTCTCCATCAGTTATTTAACTGTTAATTGACTTTTTTTTTTAATATTTTAATTAATTACTGTATTCGTTGCTAAATTACTGTCTCCAGCAGTTATTTAACTGTCGGAGACAGTAATTTAACTGTTAATTGACTTTTTTTATTCTTAAAAAAATATTTTTAATTAATATTACCGTATTCGTTGCTAAATTACTGTCTCCGACAGTTATTTAACTGTCGGAGACACTAATTTAACTGTTAATTGGCTTTTTTATTCTTAAAAAACATATTTATAATTAATATTACTGTATTTGTTGCTAAATTACTGTCTCCAGTAGTTATTTAACTGTCGGAGACAGTAATTTAACTGTTAATTGATTGTTTTATTCTTAAAAAAAATATTTTTAATTAATATTACCGTATTCGTTGCTAAAGTACTGTCTCCAGCAGTTATTTAACTGTCGGAGACAGTAATTTAACTGTTAATTGGCTTTTTTATTCTTAAAAGACATATTTATAATTAATATTACTGTATTTGTTGCTAAATTACTGTCTCTAACAGTTATTTAACTGTCGGAGACAGTAATTTAACTGTTAATTGACTTCTTTTTTTTTGAAATTTTTTTTCTTAAAAAAAATTATTTTAATTAATATTACTGCATTGGCTGCTAAATTACTGTCTCCAACAGTAATTTAACTATCTTAGACAATAATATTAATAATATTACTATTCGGGAAAATAATATTCGTAATATTACTGTCCCAAACAGTAATATTACTGTCTGAGACAATAATTTAGTAGGCAAGACAATAATATTAATTAAAATATTTTTTTCTAAAAAAAAATTCAAAAAAAAAAAAGTCAACGCCGGAATCTGGCCGGAAAAAAAAAATTCAGAAAAAAAATTATTTTCTGAAAAAAAAATTTTTTGGGGGTTAATGTGATATATTTGTTTAAATCCGGGGTCAATGTGTAATATTAAGGAAGTTAGATCATAATGGATGGAATTGATAAGAATTATATTATGGAGGGTATTTTAGACTAAAGACATGGGGATTGATTTAATTGAATGACTGTTTTTTGTGTGGACCAAAATGCATTTAAGTCTCTTGTGATGGGCCTTTTTGCTATTCGCCCTAATTATAATTGGGGGTGATTTTTGTGTAAATTAATTAATCAATTTCACGGTGAATTTGTGAGAATGTAGTAATTGGTATTGTGCATGAAGATGTAGCTTTGATGAAAAAGTTAGGCTTATATGCTTGAGGTTTTCGATTGTATGGACCAAAATAATGGAAAATGTATTCTAATTAATTGCATATATATATATTATATTATACACACGCGTATATGCATAACTAAGAAATTAAAAGAATATTCCATTAATTAAGTGTTAACAATTTCTATTGTAGGTGGGAGATTGAGCCCCGGCGTAAACATAGATGGCCTTGTTGGTGGTGGTGTACTTGTTGGTGGTGGTGTACTTGTTGGTGGTGGTGTACTGGTCTTGAATTTTTTTCCGGACATAGTAGTGATTTACGTTTCAAATAGTGGATTTTCGAATATTGGATTTATGTATAGTGAATTTACGTTTTTTTTTCATTTGTTATTTTTTAGTTGTGTTACTAGTGGATTACGTATGTTTTTAGTGGATTTCGATAAGTTTGTTGTGGATTATGTTCATGTTAAAGTGGATTACGTTATTTTACAGTGAGTTTTACAGTAATTTTACAATGGTTTTCTATAAATTGGTAGTAGTTTCCGATGAGTATATAGTGGATTTTAATTTTCGTGGATTACACTAATTTAAGAGTGGTTTTCAATGAACATATAGTGAATTACACTAATTTAACAATGGGTTACACTAATTTAATAGTAGATTACGTTAATATTAATGTGGGTTAGGCTTATTTTATAGTAATTTTTAATTTTCCTATTGGTTTTCGATAAATTTAGTGGTTTTCGATGAGTATGTAGTGGATTTGTTTTTATAAAATATGAACCATTTAAAAAACTGAAATAAAATAAAAAAAAATTACAAATTTTTGTTTTAAATGGAAAAAAAACCTATTAAAAAAAATAAGAAAAATGAAAAAACATAAACTAAAATTGCGTGAGGAGAGAGAGAATAGGGGGTGGGTGAGATAGTGGAGAGAAATAAGGGATTTTCATATTAAAAAAAAATTAATGATTTTCCATAATAATATAATATTGTAATTTTGACCAATAGTAAATATGGGCATTTTGGATAATTTGAGTCGATTGGATTTTTAACAAATATCAATTAAAATAAAAGGATTTATCAAGAAGTCAAAATTGAATGGATGGGTTTTGTCAAATAGCCCCCATATTTTTATGGGGTTTTTGTGATAAAGTCCACAATCATACACCTTTATTATTTTAGGTTCATGGCCCTTTTCTTCTTTACACATAAGCCCATCACCTACACCTTAGTAACTAAAAAAGGCAAATTACTGTTTTATGACCGTTTTGCCCTCATATATGAGCTGCTCATTAATTAAACCCTAAGCTCAATATTAAAGATTCTCTACACGTCAGAACATAATCTCGCGTTATACCTTCATCTCCACTGCAGATAAGTACGGTGCGTGAATGAATTCGAACATAGTCAAGCTATTTTTCAAAAAACTTTTGAATACGCAAAACGATCGGAATGTGAATTACGGGAAATCGGAAATATTGACGTTCGGTGTTTGTATGTTTTGAATTATGTTGAGTTTTTGGAATTTTTTTGTGTGTTTTTGTTCGAAGGATAATTTCACAATATTTTGGATGTATTACTTTTGTTTTGTAATAACATGTTCATTAAATGAAGTGTTTGGTGTTGTCACGGTAAGTTTTTATAATATTACTATAACTGGCAGTACAATTTTGAGTATACAATTTGTTTATACCTTGACAGTCGTTTTTTCCTTTGTTATTATGTTACTGCTAGTAACATTACAATTTGTTATATAGTTGTAACATTAGATTTGACTTTCTTTTCACTTTATACGTATGTTACTGTCAATGACAGTATAATTAATGTATAGTTGAATTTGCAGATATGACGACTCCTTCTGTTGTGCTGTTGTTAAAATATGGTGAATGTTATACAGTTACAGAGCTTAGAATAGGGATGGGTTATGCTCATATTGCGGATTTTGTATGTTCACGATGGGAATACTTGCATCGTGATAAACTGTCGTTCATGTATCATGTCCCCACGGTTGGTGATTTTTTACTAAAAGATGACAAAGATGTACAGGGCATCTTTTACTAGTTGATCTATTTTCTATTCGAAGGATTGAAGTTACTGTGAAGGTAGTTCAGTCATCGTGCAATTTGGTTGAAACAAGGTCGATGGCATGTTCTCCCAGTACATTACCTGTCTTTGATGTTCAAGCAAACATTGGAATTGCTAATTCACAATGTAATCCACTTAGTGTTTCCTGCACAAAGAAGGTTTTGCTCAGTTCACATTGGGCAAACTTGATTACTGATGTCGGTCAAGTATTTCGTGAGGGGCGGCTAGAATTTAGAAAAAGTTTGTCGAAGTTTGCATTTGAATTCAAGTATACTAAAAATGACAATAGGAGAGTGACAGTTGTTTGCAAGTTCATAGAGTCGAAAAATTGTTTATGCAGAATTCATGCCTTAGTTGAATTTTTGACTGATTTTTTTAATATACGTACTTATGAGAAATTCCATATATGTGGATCAGCATTTAGTGCTGTGAAGAAGTTAAGAATGGGTTCTAAGATTATAGCTGAAGCTATTGTGGAGAATATGCAGACAAAACCATTGATGTGTGCTAATGATGTTATTATTAAAGCGAAGAAGGATTACGGGATCACTTTTAACTATCATGTAGCATGGAGAGCTATTGAAGCTAGCGGGAGTTGTATATTTGGAGATGAAGCATTGTCCTTTTTCATTCCTCACGTTGTACTTTCGCGAAGCTGGACGTTGTAATCCCGATAGTGTTTTCGACTTGGAAGTTGATGATGCAAATAACTCGTTCAAGCGGTGCTTCTTCAGCTTTGGGGCATCTTTATCTGGATTTAAGTTCAGTCGTCAAATGCTCATCTTGGATGGCACATTTTTGAAAGGAAAATACAAGGGTGTTCTTCTAAGTGCCATTGCGAAAGATGCAAGAAATGGCGAGTTTTACATTTTCAGTTTCAGTTTCAGTGATAGTTTATTTTACTGTCAATGATAGTAACATACCACTTCTTGTGTTTTATTTTTTTAGTCTCTATCCAGTTGCATTTGTTATTGTACGGGATGAAAATATTTCTAATTGGGATTATTTCATGAATCATTTAAGAATTGCACTTAATACATATAGTGTCTTGACATTTGTATCTGATCGACAACGAGGCATTTTGGAAGCTGTTAAAAACATTTTTTCCCCATTGTCATCATTCTTTTTGCATTCTGCATCTAGAGAATAATTTGAAGAATAGGTTGAGTGGGATGCCGCCTAATTACAGGGATATGTTAGTAAGACAATTTACAGCTTGTGCATATGCTCCAACCTAAGCAAATTTTCCATCAGAAACTTGACAAATTGAAATCAAGTGGTTCGAAAAAAGTTATTGATTTCTTGTCGGAGTTGCCTTTTGATAATTGGGCTTATGCTTACTCTGAAACTTGTAGGTATGGTGAGTTATATTCGAATGTAGTAGAGTCATGGAATTCTGCAATGAAGAAATTCCGACATCTGCCGATTACAGAGTTGGTTGACTCCATTCGGGGATGGGTAATGGATAAAGTATGTGAAAGGATTACATAATCGAAGGGTATCAAAACGATGTAGTGTCCAGAGATGGAAAATATGCTTAACAATTTTGTGGATGCTGGAAGGACATGGAATGTGAGAAGGTCAACTGCAACAGTTATTGAAGTGCATTCAGATCCGCATGTTATTGTGGATTTGTTTAGTAGAACTTGTACCTGTCGGATGTGGCAAATTACTGGTTTCCCTTGCTTCCATGCAGCTATTGCGCTCTTTAATACCCCCGAAACAGAACGATATACATATATTGATCCCTTGTTTTATGCGTCGTATTTCCGTAGCACTTATTCGTTTCCAATTCATCCCTTTTTGGTGGATTTTGAACAGGTTGAGCAGCCTATTGTTCGACCTCCTTCTTGCCAGACGCGAAGGGGCAGACCGAAAAGGAAGAGAATACCATCTTGTAGTGAGAATATTAAGAAAAAAATCAAGTGTGGGAGATGTTCTGAGTTTGGTCACCATAATAGGAAGTCTTGCAACAAAAATATTTGAATGTAATAGACTCTGTTTTTCTAGGTGACTCTGTTTTTCTCTGTTTCTCTAGGTGTTTTTTACTGCACATGACAGTAGTTTTTACCTATTTAATGTTTTCTTTATGTTTTGGTACTATTTTACTGTCACTGGCAATAACATTATTAATTTGGTGCAATTTTACATTGTTATTCGAATTGGATTGGTGTCAAATGTTCATAATTGTATGAATTAACATTTACAAAATTAATTTTAGTAGTGACATAATGGGAATCGGACACGTGTACGCAACGGAAAACAAAAATTTTATGCGAATTAAACAAGTTTAAATCACATAACCACATGCCCGACATATATAAAACAATTAATTGCGTACCTTTGCGCTTCCAGCGAAATTTAAAACAAACATACATGTGAATTAATTAATCGAAATTAAATCAACTAGCATACTCACATTAAATCAAATAATCACGCTCGCAGTAAACATTCAATTTCATGTAGTCACATAAAATCATACAACATACTTACTAACGAACATGCATAAATAAACACAGATTCGAATTATTACCTCTTGAAGCGTGAGGTAGGCGCACGAGTCGACGCAAGATTGCCACGGAAACCAATCCGTGCAATCCGGGAGCAGCGGCGGCGAGCGGCGGTGGCGACGGTCGTGGGGCAGCTCCTCGGTTCTTCGATCTTTCTCCTCTCGGATTTCACCTCGTATACTTCGATCTACTAAAACGTGGCACTAGACACGCAGTAGTTAGAATAAACGAAAAGAATAAACAAAGAAAAGAACTACCACGATTAATCGGCCAAGGGGAGGCCGATTCCGGCGAGTGGACGGCGACGGCGGCGGTGTTGGCCGCGGGGGGGGGGGGGGGGGGGGGGGGGGGGGAGAGATCGGCCGAGAGAGAGGGAGCGGCTAGGGTTTCGTTTGTTAGTTGTGTGTTGTCGAGTATGTGTGCAAGACCTATAAATCAAGTATTTATAGTGTCTTGTATAAAAATCATAACGGGCTTAAGTTGGACCGGGCCCAACACCCTAAGTTGGTTAGTTCTTTTACTCGCTCGTCTCTCTCAATTCGATGATCGGAAAATTGTAACAATTATAGTTTCGGAATCATTATAATTTTCTCGTCACTACGAGTGCCAATTCTCAATTTCCAACTTTCTAAAAGTGGAAACCCTAATTCAGTGCACTTTCTAAATTTGGAAACTTCCCAATTTAGAAAGTCCACTAAGATGTTCGCCTATTCTTTTCCTTTTCTTATTCTCATTCATAATTCCAAATTACGAATGTTGGACCCAATCATATTGACTTCCAATCATGCAAAGGTAAAACATTTTTACCTTTGACCGTTCATTCAAAGATCTCATGTGCACGAGCAGTGTGACCCTCGATGGTTCAGGTGTAAGCTAGCCATGGGCCCACAACCCTTTGTGGTCAAAACTCGTCCCTTAGAGTTACGATTAAGATAAAGCGCGTTTCACCTTAATCACCCAACGAATCAAGATTGGCGTCTAGCAACTACGCGTCATGATTCCCTAGATACAAATGAAGTGCCTACAAGAACCTTTTGATATAGTTAGCGTACAGTACGATCCCTTCGATTCATATGTCCCGATTGAACTAGAGGCATTGGTTCATCGAGACCTCCTTAGTAGTTCAATGACTGTGCGGTCGTTCTAAGTGTTGTAATCGTTACGTGCATGACTTAGAGAATCGAATTCTCTAATCATCACTTAGTCAGCTCTGGCCAGGGACTTAGAGATTACAAACTATGAGAACACACAAGACATCCAACACTATTCTAGCGATCGAATCCCCGACTACAATGAACAAACCTCCCACTAGATTTCGGACTGCACGAACACTGGCCCTTGGGGTGGTCCTCGGTGGAACTCAGGGACATGTACCGATACAGCTGGTCCTCTAGTGAAGTCACGGTGATGTCTAGGTCATAAGGACTAACGGTATACAACTATACCATAGATATCTCTACTCGATTATTGAGAACCACTTAGACATTTCTAGGGTGAGAGAGTTCAGTGAACTCGTCAACTTACGAGCACCCACTTATGCATGCCGATATCACAATACCGTTTACTGGTGAGATGCAGTACACATACACTAAGTGCTAGTCTCTTAATGGGAAAGGCCGATATCCTCATTGGTGGCGTAACCCTTCGACTAGGAACACGTTTAACAGTTATAATACTAAAGTAAATATCTCACGATCCTAACGATCAATTACTAGTACTTGTAATAACTGTAAGGACTATATCTATGCTTGTGACAAAGGGACTAAGATATAGAATGACAAGGTGTTTTATCATTAATACGAAAAAGGTTTGTTTATTACAATAATAAATGGAAAGACCATAGCCATCAGTTGGCTTGTTGGCCACCTACTCTAACAATCTCCCACTTGACCTTAAGCCAACTACCCATGAATCGCAATCCCATCGACTCTTGATGTTTCTCGTGGACCGACCTTGGTAAAGGTTTCGTGAAGGGGTCTGCAACGTTCTCTTCCGAGGTGACTCGTTCTACTTTAACTTCACCTCTATCAATGATCTCTCGGATCACATGATACTTCCTCAGAATATGCTTGGATTTCTGATGAGATCTCGGCTGCTTAGCTTGCGCCACGGCTCCGGTGTTATCACAGTACAACGGTACTGGATCATTAGCATAAGGAATGACACCCAACTCTTGGATGAACTTCCTTACCCATGTCCCTTCTATTGCAGCTTTGGACGCTGCAATGTATTCAACTTCGGTAGTGGAATCGGCCATCTTGCTCTGCTTGGAACTCTTCCAACACACGGCACCACCATTAAGCGTGAATATTAATCCCAAGTTCGACTTTGAGTCGTCCACATCCGATTGAAAGCTAGAGTCGGTAAAGCCCTCTAATTTCAACTCGGCAACCCCATAGACCAAAAATATATCCTTAGTCCTTCGTAAGTATTTGATGATATCTTTCACGGCCTTCCAGTGAGCTGGACCGGGGTTAGACTGATATCGGCTTGTGATACTCACAGCACATGCGATATCGGGTCTTGTACATAGCATGCCATACATTATGCTTCCTATGGCAGAAGCATAAGGCATTCTTTTCATCTCCTCGATTTCACTAGGTGTTTAAGGACACATAGATCTCGAGAGACGAACCCGTGGGACATTGGCAAGAATTCCTTCTTGGATTCTTCCATGCTAAACCGTTTCATAACGGTGTCTATGTACAGGCTTTGGGATAAGCCAAGCATCTTTCTTGCTCTATCTCTATAGATGCGTATTCCTAATACATAAGATGTTTCTCCCAAATCCTTCATTGAGAAATGTGTGGACAACCATGCTTTCGTTTGTTGCAACATTCCTACGTCATTCCCAATGAGTAGAATATCATCAACATAAAGCACCAAAAGTATTACTGCCCTCCCACTAACCTTCTTGTATACACAAGGTTCCTCCGGATTCTTCTCAAAATCAAACTCTTTGATAGTTGAGTCGAACCTAATGTTCCAACTACGGGATGCTTGTTTCAATCCATAAATGGATCGCTGGAGCTTGCAAACCTTTTGCTCACTTCCATAAGATATGAAGCCTTCCGGCTGCGCCATGTAAATTTCTTCCTCAATGTCTCCATTAAGGAAAGCGGTCTGCACATTCATTTGCCATATCTCGTAGTCGTACCACGCAGCTATGGCCAGCAAAATCCTAATGGACTTTAGCATCGCGACTGGTGAAAAGGTTTCCTCATAGTCAACACCTTGCCTTTGAGTATATCCTTTCGCTACCAATCTAGCTTTATAGGTCGATACCTTTCCATCTACTCCAATTTTCTTCTTATAGATCCACTTGCATCCTATGGGAACTATTCCCTTAGGTCGATCTACCAAGGTGCACACCTTGTTGGAGTACATGGAGTCCATTTCAGATTTCATGGCAGTTAGCCAATGTCCCATGTCCGCATCCGATACGGCCTCATTGTATGTTCTTGGATCTTGTCCAAGATCAACATGATCTTCATCATTTTCGAGGAGGAATAACCTATCCGGCATTTTCCGAACTCTTTCGGATCTACGCATCGTAGGTTCAGGAGGTATATTAGTGGGTTGTCGTATTGGTTCGATTACTTGTTATTGCGCTTGAACTTCACTTTGCGGTTCTTGAACTACTTCAAGTTCTATCATGCTGCCTTTTCTATCAGATAGAAACTCCCTTTCTAAAAAGCTGGCATTTCTCGAAACAAACGTCTTTGCTTCCTTGACATAATAGAATCCGTATCCCATTGAGTCTTCGGGATACCCCACAAAGTAGCACAAGTCGGATTTACTATCCAACTTGTCTCCCACTAATCGCTTCACATAAGCGGGACAACCCCATATCCTAATATGTTTGAAGTTGGGTTTCCGGGAATGCCAAAGTTCACAAGGTGTGGATTTAACTGCTTTGGTGTTAACTCTATTCAGGAAATACGCGGCAGTGCGAAGTGCATGACCCCACAAGTATGCCGGTAAGTTGGTGAACCCCATCATAGATCGAAACATATCTAATAAGAATCTATTCCGACGTTCGGAAACTCCATTAAGCTGAGGAGTTCCAGGTGGAGCCCATTGAGATTGTATTCCATTCCATTTTAGGTAGCCAATGAACTCGATGTTCAAGTATTCTCCACTACGATCGGATCGTCGCTTCTTAATACTTCGCCTGAGCTGCTTCTCTACTTCGTGTCTAAAATCTTTGAACTTTTCAAATGTTTCGGACTTGTACTTCATCAAGTATACGTACCCATACCTAGAATAATTGTCGGTAAAGGTAGCGAAGTAGTTGTATCCACCCTTCACACTAACACTTAGTGGACCACATACGTCTGTATGGATCAAATTCAAAAGACCCTCGGCTCGTTCCATTTTCCCTTTGTAGGGTGACTTGGTCATTTTCCCTTTAAGGCAAGATTCACAAGTTTGTAGTGATTTGACGTCCTCTAAAGAGAACAATCCTTCACTAACAAAATCGTTCATCCTTCTTAAAGAGATATGACCTAATCTAATGTGCCAAAGCTGGGCGGGGTTTTGATCTATCTCCTTACGTTTTGCTGATATAACATTAATAGGTATTTTACTTGGATTTAGTTCATACAAGTTGTTTAATAGTTGTCCGTTGCAAATCAAATTTTCATTCTTTTGCATAATGCAAATCGAATTTCCAAAAACAAAAGTAAAACCTTCAATATCTAATACAAGAATAGAAATAAGGTTTCTAATGAGAGACGGAACAAATAAAAAATCATTCAAAACAATAGGAAAACTAGAATCCAAACCATTTAAGTAAATCGTGCCAATGGCTTCAGCAACAACTCTTGCTCCATTCCCCATCCTTAGGTAGGTCTCACCCGCTCTAAGCTTTCTACTTTTTGTCATTAGTTGCAAATCATTACATAAGTGTGAGCCACAACCAGTATCCAATACCCAAGAAGAAGAATTGATAGACAAATTTACATCAATGAAATACGTACCATTTGCAGAACTTTTCTTCTTTAGGTAAGCCTTGCAGTTGCGGCGCCAATGTCCTTTCTTTCCACAATGATGGCAAACATCATCAACTTGCTTGCTGACCTTTGCCTTGGGGCTCCCACTACCTTCACCCACTTCGAACTTGCTGTTTGGAAAGGGAACTCTTTCTTTTTTCTTCTTTTGGGAAGAACTCTTCTTTCCAGAAGTAGCAGCAATGAGAACAGACTTGTCTTTCTTAATGGTGGACTCGAAACTGACCAACATGTTCATTAACTCATCCAAGGGAGGATCTAGTTTGTTCATGTTGAAGTTCACTATGAACGATTCATAGGAACTAGGAAGAGACAACAAGATCAAATCCAACAAGAGCTCGGCAGGGAGGGTGACATCGAGATTCACTAGCTTTTCAAGGAGAATGATCATTTTGAGACAGTGCTCGTGGACCGAAGTCCCTTCACGCAGTCTCGCCGTGATCAACTCCTTTGTAGCAGCGTACCTCGATGCCGTAATATTCTCACTATACATGCTATCGAGATGAGCCTTTATATCGAAATAATGTAAGTGAGGCTCATATTTCCTCGCAAGCGCGGGCTCCATGGCGCTATCATATAACACCTAGCATGAGTGTCATCTTTCTTCCATGCTTCATAAGTTTCCTTTTCAGCATCAGTCGATGTGGCAGGTATAGTGGCAGGAAGTCTCTCGTTAAGAACATAGAGACGCCCCTCAACGGTTAGCACAAGCTTAAGACTACGCAACCAATCTCGGTAATTAGGGCCATTGAGTTTATTGTCGATGATTGACATTATGGGATTCTTAGACATGATTATCTGAGAGGTTTAGAGAAGAGGATTATTAGAGATTCGCATTAAATGAATTTTACAATTAAATGTTTGGACTTGTGTTATTTAATTGTTCTCCCACTAATTTTATCGAGTTCCACTTCCCTCTAGTAGACAAACGAGAAAACCGATTTTTCTTTAATGGGCTTTAGATCCAATAGACAAATATAACCCGTAGTTAATCCAGCCCGATTTTATTTGTCCAAAGGTAGATCACAATCAATCATATCCACAATATGACCCTAAATTAATTTTCCTCACACTTGATAATGACCTAAGTTAATCTCGCGAATTCAAAATCGTCGTGTGTCAAGTCTAACCTACCAATCAAAGATGCTTATAGAACTTGATTATGCCAAACTAATGCAGTCCCTAGTTAATCTAGCCGACCACGTTAATCTAGCATAACCGTTTTCTATGGCTACCTTCATCGTTATACAACTTACTTTACCATAGCACTCCTCGCTAACACGGCTTACTGCACTACAGTAAAGGGCTACACATAATTCAACCGTTGGCAGAAGGAAAGAAAAATTCAACAAATTGGTTTTTCTTTACAGCTTGAAATAATTTTTATTTAGATTAAGAATGAGGGATTTTTATTAAATGTTTTATCTCATCAGAAGGTTCGGATTGGTCTATGTGATTCCTACATCTATGTTCTCTAAAGGTATATGGAAACGCATATTGTGCTAAGAGGAACATACGACCTAACTATATAATTAATTACATTAATTAATTATCGGGTTTTCAAAATAATTATAGAACCTCAACTAGCATAAATCATTCAAATAATGTTGACGTACTAGTAATTTAGTTGAAGTATAATCAATATTATATGTGTGTTCTATTAATTAAAATCAATTCAACAATTTATATTAATTAATTAATCTAACACCTATTTACTAAAAGAGATGATTGTTGATTCGATTATGTAATTGGGATTAACTGAAAATAATTTTCCGAAAATTAAAATCAATTTGTTTTACATTTAATTTTAGAAATCTGAAATAATTTTTTTTCTTAATTTTCAGTGAACCGGTTCGGCCCGACCGGTCTGACCGATTCGGACCAAAACGGTCCGGTTCTGCCCGGTCCAGTTGACCCAAATCAGTGGGCCGGGTCAGTCGGACCGAGACCCGGTCTGACCGACCCGAATCCACGTGGATTCGGTCAATTGGATCGTGCACAACCATCGAACCGGCCGGTTCGACCGGTTTGATCCGAGCAGATTAAAAACCGACAATTTAAATTAAAATTCAGATCCGATTTTTCAATTTTAAACAATTTTAAAGCTGGAAAAATTCTAAACAATATTTCAAAAATATTTTAAACTTTCGAAAACTCCCAATTACATAATACAACAATCGCTACATTAATAAATTGAACATGCGTCAAAATATATAGCATATTATAAAACGCAATTAATTGCGCAACGAGCTCTGATACCACTGTTGGGAATTGGACACGTGTAAGCAGCGGAAAACAAAAATTTTATGCGAATTAAATAAGTTTAAATCACATAATCACATGCCCGACATATATTAAACAATTAATTACTTATGTTTACGCTTCCACCGAAATTTAAAACAAACATACATGCGAATTATATAAACGAAATTAAATCAACTAGCATGCTCGCATTAAATCAAATAATCATGCTCGTAGTAAACATTCAATTTCATGTAGTCACATAAAATTATACAACATACTTACTAACGAATATGCATATTTAATTTAAATAAAAACGAATCGAATAAACACAGATTCGAATTATTACCTCTTGAAGCGTGAGGTAGGCGCACGAGTCGAAGCAAGATTGCCACGGAAACCAATCCGGGCAATCTGGAGCAGCGGCGGCGAGCGGCAGCGACGGTGGCGTGAGCGGCGGTGGCGACGGCGCAACCGGCGGCGGTGACTGTCGTGGGGCAGCTCCTCGATTTTTCGATCTTTCTCCTCTCGAATTTCACCTCGTATACTCCGATCTACTAAAACGTGGCACTAGACACACAGTAGTTAGAATAAAGGGAAGGAATAAACAAAGAAAAGAACTACCACGATTAATCGGCCAAGGGGAGGCCGATTCCGGCGAGTGGACGGCGAAGGCGGCGGTGTTGGCGCGGGGGGGGGGGGGGGGGGGGGGGGGGGGGGGGAGATCGGCCGAGAGAGAGGGAGCGGCTAGGGTTTCGTGTGTTAGTTGTGTGTTGTCGAGTATGTGTGCAAGACCTATAAATCAAGTATTTATAGTGTCTTGTATAAAAACCCTAACGGGCTTAAGTTGGACCGGGCCCAACAACTTAAGTTCGTTAGTTCTTTTACTCGCTCGTCTCTCTCAATTCGATGATCGGAAAATTGTAACAATTACATTTTCGGAATCATTATAATTTTCTCGTGACTACGAGTGCCGAATCTCAATTTCCAACTTTCTAAAAGTGGAAACCCGAATTCAGTGCACTTTCTAAATTTGGAAACTTCCCGATTTTGAAAGTCCACTAAGATGTTCGCCTATTATTTTCCTTTTCATTTTCTCATTCATAACGAATATTGGACCCAATCATATTGACTTCCAATCATGCAAAGATAAACCATTTTTACCTTGGACTGTTCATTCAAAGATCTCATGTGCACGAGCAGTGTGACCCTCGATGGTTCAGGTGTAAGCTAGCCGTGGGCCCACAACCCTTTATGGTCAAAACTCGTCCCTTAGAGTTACGATTAAGATGAAGCTCGTTTCACCTTAATCACCCAACGAATCAAGATTGGCTTCTAGCAACTACGCGTCATGATTCCCTAGATACAAATGAAGTGCCTGCAAGAACCTTTTGATATAGTTAGCGTACAGTACGATCCCTTCGATTCATATGTACCGATTGTACTAGAGGCATTGGTTCATAGAGACCTCCTTAGTAGTTCAATGACTGTGCGGTCGTTCTAAGTGTTGTAATCGTTACGTGCATGACTTAGAGAATCAAATTATCTAATCATCACTTAGTCAGCTCTGGCCAGAGACTTCGAGATTACAAACTACGAGAACACACAGGACATCCAAGACTATTCTAGTGATCGAATCCCCGACTACAATGCACAGACCTCCCACTAAATTTCGGACTACACGAACACTGACCCTTGGGGTGGTCCTCGGTGGAACTCAGGGACAGGTCACGATACAACTGGTCCTCTAGTGAAGTCACGGTGATGTCTAGGTCATAAGGACTAATGGTGGACAACTATACCATAGATATCTCTACTCGATTATTGAGAACCACTTAGACATTTCTAGGGTGAGGGAGTTCAGTGAACTCGTCAACTTACGAGCACCCACTTATGCATGCCGATATCACAATACCGTTTACTGATGAGATGCAGTACACATACACTAAGTGCTAGTCTCTTAATGGGAAAGGCCGATATCCTCATTGGTAGCGTAACCCTTCTACTAGGAACACGTTTAACAGTTATAATACTAAAGTAAATATCTCACGATCCTAACGATCAATTACTAGTACTTGTAATAACTGTAACGACTATATATATGCTTGTGACAAAGGGACCAAGATATATAATGCCAAGGTGTTTTATCATTAATACGAAAAAGGTTTGTTTATTACAATAATAAATGGAAAGACCACAACCATTAGTTGGCTTGTTGGTCACCTACTCTAACATAACAACCACAGACTTATGCATTGGGTAACTCACATTATTCATATGCACTATATTACTGCATATGACAGTAATTTTTACCTATTCAATGTTTTTTTATGTTTTGGTACTATTTTACTGTCACTGACAGTAACATTATTAGTTTGGTGCAATGTTTCATTGTCATTCGAATTGGATTTATGTTATACTGTATTTCTTATATGAGTTTAACTTTAAGAAAAGCAATATTGGTATAAGATAACACGAAATAAATAAATTGCACATTGAACGACCATTCGCACACCACCTACATAATATACTGCCATTGACAGTAAATTAATGTTTTTAACATAGTACTTGTTTTAAAATAACACGAAAAACATAAGTTGGAAACATAACGTGCATCACACACCACCTACATAATATACTACCATTGACAGTAAAATAGTGTTTTTAACATAGTACTTGTTTTAAAAACAACAACTAAATACGATGACTGGTAAATAATACATCAGACCGGTCATTGCTGTTGAATTATGTCCTCACAAGTTAGTTTGTGATTTACAAAATCGTGAACTATTTCTTTCCTCATTGTATAAATACTCGCTTCTGCATCTAGTTTTACCACAGGCTGTTGACGGTAGTATTGCCTGATGACATACAACACAAATAATCCACAATCCTCCATTTTTTCGATTATGTTGAGGTGAATCTTCAACTTCTTCCAGTATTGCACCCACTGGAATACCGTTGATATTTTTTTCGCTAACAAGGGTCTCCACACCTCGAACCTGCAAAAGCAAAAAAAAGAGTGTTGTTTCATCAATGGCATAACCATGAATATTTTGTAAAACGAACATTTTTCACTTACAATGTCCTGTGCATCTGTCATATATGGATCTCTGCGAATGCTTTGTCCATTCCCAGTGGCTGGCCAGAACTAGTTGTAATATTTCCAGACGTTCTTTTTTCTGTCGAGGACAACCAATTTCCAATTATCTATCACATTTTCGCTACTGCCGTCTGAATGGACTGGAAATATTAGATAACAATAGGTCGAGATATATATGTGCTTGATGCATTGCACCAGCATGTTGTAGAAAAAGGGCAGACCATTCGGTTGTCGATAATGTCCCTGTATATTTTTACAACATCATATATACAAATATCAGCATATATAATATTTTTTGAATTGGTGTAAAAAATTTGACTCACCAGAAGTGAACTCGGTAAAAAACAACAACTTTCACCATCCAAATCCGGATCGATGTTGTCATTAAACTATCCTTTCTCTTGCCGCATATACATAATGGACATGTATGAATCAAGAACCTTCACGTACAAACATAAAAGCAGTCGTCGTAATCATGAAATGCAGTACGAAAATTATTTATTAATGTAAATTACTGTCTTTGAGAGTAGCATTATTAATTTAACTGTCTCTGACAGTATATTAATGCAAAGTTTTTGTTTAAATGTATTAATTCTATAAATGTGCTACAAGTGACAGTAAAGTTATGGGTTTTTTGAATTCTCACATTTGTGTTTGTGGACTTCCTCTTTAGCAACTGTATTATGTTATTCATCTGGACAAACTCAGCCACATAACCTTCTGGAATCCTCCAAATTTGCAGAGTACCCCTATATAACAAATGAGTATATTAGATTAAATATGTAGAAGATTATTTAGCATTAAAAAAAAAACTGTAATACATACCCATGTTCAGTCTCTGCGATTTGTATAGTAATATAACGTACGATGTATTGATCTTCTTCAGAGAGCAAATTTTAAATTCCCGTGTTCATGTAAGTATAATCTTTGCCTTTTTTTTTCTTAGCTGGTTCATTATCATCGATCGCACGTTGTTTCTGTTTGCTATTGCATTTTGCAGATCTGTGACCTCTTTCTGTAACTCTGATGTTAATGTTTGAAGTCTATTCTTGTACACTCGGAGGCATCCCTGTTGACGATAACTCAGAGAAATCTGTGTGTTGTCATTGTCGGAATCTGCATCTGTTCTGCCATGTGACTTTTTTTCTTTGTTTGACTGTGAGTTGGGCATTTTAGCAGCATCTATAGTTGCTGCCAATGCATCCAATCCCCCGGTGCTTGCCTCTTCATTATCACCACATTGATTGTCTTCTCCTTGACTAGAGGAATTGTTTTCTGTTTGATCGACTAACCTCTTTTTGCCTTTGACTTTTCTCTTTGAATCAGATTCATCGCTCTTATGGGGCAGAACTCCTTTAGTTCTTCTCTTCTTTTTGTTTGTGTTTTGTTTCCCCACTGGTTGTTCTTGTTGCTCGTCACCAACTCCGTTATCCTCAATGTCATCAACGTCATCTTCTTCATCTTCCAATTCTCCCAGAGAAGAAGCTTCGAAATCTGTTGGTGCCAACGTTTTAATAGAAACCTGTAATGATACAGTAACATTGTTTAATATTACTGTCACTGACAGAGAAATAATACTTTTTATTAAATCAATGTCAACTACACTGTCACTGACAGTGAAATAAAGTTTTTACTATCTTACATGGTATGTTAATACAGAATAATAGATTGTTGTATGGTTTTCATTTTACCTGGTCTGGTTCTAAATGCTTTAACGAAATTTCGTTGGCTTAGCGACATACAACTTTCAAGTTCCATTTTTGGTACGTTCGAAACTGTTCATTCTTTTCTGGATCAATTGCTGATGATTGCTCAAGGAACCAGTACTATAAACAAGAAGAAATTAATCAGTATAACAAAAAAAAATGGGTTTTTAAACTTTGGATTTGTTAGTTTACATACCAGTAACATGCTAGTGCATCCATGTACATATTTTAGACTAGTTTTTGTGGGTGATTTCACTGCTTTTGTTGTTACTTTGCGAACTGACTTTATGAAGAAATTGAAAATTTCCTCCGCCCAATTGTAGTCATTGATCTTGTCCAGATCTTCCACATACTGGAAAAATGACCAATTAACCAATTGCCCATTAGTAGCGAAGAAGAAGTTTGTCATGAGATTAAGGATTAATATCCTTGTTATATCGTCAACTGCTTCATCACTATCTTTGTCTTGAATTTGAAGCAACACTCGCTTTAGATCTCCAATATTGACAGTTTGAAGACCGTTGAATCATCTGGTAACAAATAATGTTTCTGGCCTTACGCTTCTTGTACCTTCAGCTATTGTCATTTTGGATACTCCATTCTTCAAGCCAAATATGAGTTTACATTCTCTAGTCTTTATTGTCAATACCTTTTTGCCAATAACAAAACCTTTCTTTTCATGGTTGTATGTCTTCAAAATTCTTTGTATGAGGAAGTCGGACTTTCGAATAGATACGAGTTGGATTGTATTTGTAATGATAGGTGTGTAGAATTGTCCAAATGGTGTTCTCCTCAAAGACGTTACTTGTTCATTACTTAGATTCAGGTCTTTGCAAAATTTGATCAATCCGATTATACTTGATCTGTATTGTGGACCATCCCTTTTCTTTTGGATGATCTTAGTCCTTGGCTCTTTTGATTGTTTAGATGATGAGGGGGATGAAAATGAAATGGTGTCAATTGAAATTTTAATGTAACAAGAGTAGATTCGTAGTGCCTAGTTTTACTGTCAATGGCAGGCATTTAGTGGACTGCACGAGAGCGAAACTAATGAATGCAATTTTAATGTCAGTAGCAGCAATACAACACAACCACACAGTGGATTAAATACTTCTGCTAGTGGCAGTGTAATAGTACAAAATGCAAAATACGAGGTTGTTCAAAAACACATCGCCTAATTTTACTGTTAATGGCAAGCAATTAATGGATTATCCAGGCATACAAAATCATCCTAATGTACGAGAGCAAACTAATGAATGCAATTTTACTGTCAGTGGCGGTAATAATACAAAATGCAACATACGAGGCAGTTCGAAAACACATTGCCTAATTTTACAGTCAATGACAGGCAATTAATGGACTATCCAGGCATGCAAATTACGAGAACAAAACTAATGAAGTCAATTTTACTGTTAGTGGCAGCAATACAACACAACCACAAAATGGATGAAATACTTCTGCCAGTGGCAGGGTAATAGTACAAAATGGAAAATATGAGGCAATTCGAAAACACATTGCCTAATTTTACTGTCAACGGCAGGCAATTAATGGACTATCCAGGCATGCAAATTACGAGAGCAAACTGATGAATGCAGTTTTACTGCCAGTGGCAACAATACAACACAGCCACACAGTGGATGAAATACTTCTGGCAGTGGCAGGGTAATAGTACAAAATGCAAAATACGAGGCAGTTCGAAAACACATTTCCTAATTTTACTGTCAATGGCAGGCAATTAATGGACTATCCAGGCATGCAAATTACGATAGCAGACTAATAAATGCAATTTTACTGTCAGTGGCATGGTAATAATACAAAATGCAACTTACGAGGCAGTTCGAAAACACATTGCCTAATTTTACGGTCAATGACAGACAATTAATGGACTATCCAGGCATGCAAATTACGAGAGCAAAACTAATGAACTCAATTTTAGTGTCAGTGGCAACAATAAAACACAACCACACATTGGATGAAATACTTATGCCAGTGGCAGGGTAATAGTACAAAATGGAAAATACGAGGCAGTTCGAAAACACATTGCCTAATTTTACTGTCTATGGCATACAATTAATTGACTATCCAAGCATGCGAATTACGAGAGCAAACTAATGAATGCAATTTTACTGTCAGTGGCAGCAATATAACATTAAATTACATAAATGCAGCAGTATCCACCGAAAAGCAACATAATATTAGACATAATAAACTATAGAAAGAAGAAATATAATTTTACTGTTCGAATCACCAACATTACAGAAAATGCAAAAAAAAAAAAAAAAAAAAAAACTCTAAGTTACCGTGATTGTAAAAATTGAAATTAGAAAAACAACATGCAGAGTAATAATACATCATAGAAGGAGAAGATACATACTCGAAACTTTTTTCTTCGTCCTTGATGATTTTTTCACACGATCTGGGGGTTTAAGATAGTAAAATAGTAAATAATCAAAAAACAAACATGCAGTATAATTAAACCAAAATTTCGCTAGGGTTAGAAAAAAAACGTACTAGATATAGCTTTTTCGCCATTATCTCTAAGAAGGTACACAAATAAAAGTTCGGACACGGATTGAAGGATATTTTTTTGGGTGCAGGATTTTGGGCTTCAATGACGATATGAACAGCAAAATCACAGTAAAAACATGAAGAAAACGTTCCGTCTCCTGCAGTTTTGCTTGTTTTTTGAAGAAAACAGAAGAAATTTTGTGAGAAGAAACGGATTTGAAGAACGTGGTTCAGCGGGAGCAGTTTTTACGAACAAAACCGGCAGAGTGGGAGTTGGGCTGGTGGAATGTTATGAAATTTGATATTTAAGAGAGGGTATTTCGGTCAAAACACAGGGTGATGGGCTTTTATGTTAAAGAAATTTTGGTCTGGATTTATTTGCCAATAAGTAGGGGACGGTGGGCTTATTTGTAATATGCCCTATTAAATAATCAATTTTTACCCTTAAAACATGTTTCGTCTTCCTTAACAAATTTTACCCTCAATTACTTGTTCCTCACGAAATGGATCCAATGTGTTTAATCTACTGAGACAGAAATGTGTTCATCTTGAAATATGGGGACGCAAAGTGCTTTTAGTATAAATTTTAGGGATTAAAAATGTACGATCTTCTAGTATCTTTATATATAAAAGTAAAAAATGTTATGACAACTTAAAAAACCCTACATATTTCCTCTTTTTTTTTTAAATTAATTATTATTATTTCATCTCCTATTTTGCACCATTTTTTTTTTCTCGAATGACTTTCATAACAAATTAGTTAGCAAAATCTTAATCCACTCCGACATTTTTATTTTCAACTTTTGCAATTTCTTTGTAAATCTCTCTCTTAGACACACTTAAATCTCTCTAGATCACACACACCAATGTGGATTTTTTATTTTAATTATTTTTCACTATTTAATTTAACTTTTACTTATCCTGAGATAATTCAAATTTCACAACTGATTATTTTAATAGTGTGTAATTTTTTTTTAATAAAACTTAATCATCATATATTTAAATTTCTTCATTTTCGCAATGCTACCCCGTGCATCTCACAAGAAGAATTGCTAGTTTATATTACTCTAATTACATTAAATAAATATTATTACGGTAAAATAGAAGAAAATTTACTCTATGTACGAATATCATATGTACATTTACTGTCGAAAAATGAGTTTTTTAATCTTCTAAGTTTACTAGTTGGGAGATTTAGTCCACAATGTTTCAAAATTAGAAATTTAGTCATGTAAGTTATAAAAGTTGAGAATTTTGGTCATATGATCTGCTATAGCCTATAACTGTTAATGTGATGGTTGGTTGAATTAGTTCGCATTTAAAATATAAAAAAAAAAATAGATTAAAAATAAATTAGGTGATGTGGCTAATGAGTTAGATGGTTTTAGAGAGAAATTTGATCCTCAATGTCAAATTCACCAAAATAATAGGAAAATTTTAACATGTTAATTTATATATATATTTTTTTTTGTTATATTTTGCAACAAAGAACCTCAATAAACCCTTGAATGAAATCTACCATTATATTTGTATGAAGAAAATAAGAGACTAACTAATGTTTAATAAATATTTCTTAGTTTTTATTTGATAAAAATAGTAATTAAATTTATATTTATCTAAATATTTCATTTTTTTTACAAATCTATACTTAGTGATTACAATAAAATTGAACCAACAATTATATTCAACAAAAACACGGAATTTATTTATTTATTAAAACTTGTTGTAAATTTAAATAACATGCACAGTCATAATTAGTATAAAAAACCAAATACACATTTACGAATTAACCAAAAAAATAATAAAATATTGTCAAAACTCTATGAAATTAAATGTACCAAAAAAGCATTCTAGAGCCCACAAACATAAAATACGTTATCAAATCAAGAGTAATAAATATCCATAAGAGTAATAAACTACAGTCAATTACTATTTTTATCAATTGAAAACTATGAAATATTAATTAAAAAATAGTGATTACAAAAATTCTTATTTCATTCATCAAATAAAAAAAATAATTTGATGTTATATTTTATTTCCCTCCAAAATCATCCAACTCATTAGGCACATTTAACAGATTCAAAGCTTATACTATACTCTATGGAAAAAGACTCTTTAGAAAACTTGAGCAGTTGGAATTCTTGATTCTAGTTGTCGTGGCATGGAAGTTGAGTGCTACGTTGTGGAAAACATTTCTTGATCCTACGGGTCAAAGTTATACATGATGGGGGCCACCTCTTAATCCCGTTTGACAGTTGAGTTATATCATGCCATCGTGTTATCAGTTATTGCAGTTCTCTTCGGTCAATATGAGGACCTAAGTGCTATGTGGGATATGAGTTCAATGTACAACACCAATTATTTATAATCCCATATGAACCACCTCTAGGGTCTTGTGCTCACACCTATCTGCCATATCTTGTTGATATGCTTAATTGAGCCAATCTAATGGGCTTACAATTTATTTATCTACTAGGCCACGAGCCCAATATAAAAGACCACTATCACCGAGGCCCAATCACCTTCAAATAAGGTTTGGGCCCAACAATCTCAATTAAGGTATAAACGACGATATAATTCACTTATTAAAGGTACGCCCTATTATCTAAATAATATTATGAGTCAAATTCTCTCAACTATTTCGACAATCCGCACATCTGACTTGAGCGTCGGAGGGGTTTCCGCCGAATCAACCCCCGACCTAGTTCACGTGTTCTCTGTTCGCAGGTATCTCAGGGTCATCTAGCACGTGAGCAGTGATCCTCTTTGCTCTCCCAGCTCCCTCTATTTCAACTACTTAAGGTGATCTCTTTATAGCATCATCACTTGTGAACTAGAATGTTTTCGAAGATCATCTAAAGTAGAGGACGAAGAGCTAAGTGTTATGCGGGGCAAAGTGCTACGTCGTGGGAGCCACCTTTTGAACATGGAGGACAAAGTGATATACGATAGTTTTTGAATCTATAAACGGGTGTGGGACAGTGAAGAATTGTTATAATATTTGGAATAAAAGGTTTGCACTGAAAGAAATATTATCCCCTCTATCTGTTGTTTTCTATAAAATATCCAAGTGGATCTCTCTATTCCATTCCTGTAAATCCTCAGACCATTCCGGAAATTGAAATAGAAATATACGTCCAACATTTTTCGCAATTATAAATGAAGGTAATATAATATATTTTCGAAAAATAGATTGGTTTAGTGACATGCAACCTCTTATTACTTGTGCAAATGGAAGGGTATCCCAAGCTTCTGGTATTTCTCTTTGCGTTTTCTCCTTTCTTTTGTTATTTTTTTTTTCTCCATTTGTTTGCTCTTCTGTATACTCTACAACTTTGAATGCTTCCCTTTTTCCCACTCAACTTCTAAAAAATAGTTTAATCAACCCGGAGATATCAAAAGAAAAAAGAGAGAATTTTTGGATTATGTTCAAAAAAGAAGTGAATGTACATTTGCTTGAAACAATTCTAAAATAATTATTTACGCCTTTGAGACCGCATAGAACCTTTGATTATACCTCGCCGAAAGTCTGATTGTTGTGAATCTTGTATCAAAGCTACTTCGTCTTGATTGGGCGTATTTGTATTTGTAGTATTATGATCAATATCCTGCTTGTTAGTAGTAAAAATTACCACACGTTTTTCTTTTTTTTTAACGAATTTGATAATCTATAGGTACGCCTTTTGATATTCTCCTGACTATTGTTCTAATTCGGTGATTAATTTGTATGACCATCGAGGAATTTTTTTTTTTTCTGATTTATTTTGTTCTAATCGATTTTCTTCTAATTTTTTGACTATTAACATCATGAGTTAATAAATAGTTTAAACTTTTTTTTCCGCTTTCGGAAATTTTTCTTACTTTTGAAAATAAATAATGACCTTTCTAATTTATGTTGGTGTATCCTGATTTTCTAATAAAATCACTTAAGAAATCAACAATTTCTGTTGAATTTTTTTTTTTCTGTTCAAATTCTTGCTAATCAGTATCCGCAAGAAGAATACCATGAATTCTATATATCCCAAATTTCCCTATGATATTCTCTATCAAAGTTTTTTTTAGGATTGAAGCTGAAGGTTTTTGTAAATTGTTTTCCGATATGATCCATTGAAAGGATCATATCTTTTTATTCTATCGTAGAATCATCATTATATAATTGAATTCTTTTTTTGAGTATATTCAACGAAATAGACTAAGTTTCAATTCGGTTTAGAAACTCGTTGTTGAAACTTTTTCTTTTTTGTTTATTGGTATAAACCCAATGGTTGTATAGTTCATTAGATGAAGATTTTTCAAGCGTAAGGGAGGATATCTTTTTTTTTTTATCATTTCCAAAAAAAAAAAACACATACACTAGGAGGATAGTTAAAAGAGATTCTGTCTTTTCCATCACATTGGCATATTTCGAAAAAAATATTGTGACATTTGATTTCTCACAACTTTCTCAAATTTAGTATTTTTTATGTAGTGAAGTGGTCTATTCTAGCGCTTTGAATCCAAAAGAAGAGTTACAAGATATTAGTCAAAGAAAGAGAGAAAATGATCGTTTTTATTTTCAATTTTTTTTATCAAAAAAATCATGAATTCTCATTATTTTCATTTATATTGATTAAATAAGATTCTATATAAAAGGAGTTTTTTTATAACCTTTCTCAATAAATCGAAAGTGGAATTTATCTTCCTTTCCATTCACTCAGATTTCTTCTGTTTTATCAATTTTTTTTGGATCCGCCTTTCTTCCGAAAACAAGAAAGAAGAGGGATCTTTTTCGATCGATACCTCTAGTTTATGTTTGGTTTACTTCAGTTTAGAAGCTTTGTTGACTTTAAATGTGTATGAAAATTCACTCGTTCTGTTGAGAAAGATTACTTGTTACGACATTGGGTGTGGTAACAGAATTCTTGTGTTGTCACAGTAATTAACCTACTAAAGGCAGAATAAAAAACACAAGAATTTAATGTGGGTCGGATACAAACGTACCTTACATCTACAAGGACTTGCAAACTAGTTCATATTTACTGTGTACATTAATAGGACTTAATAAAAAACTAAAGACTCCCTCTTTATGTTATATGCCGTTCTTGCACACGACTCGAACTTGTTGATAATCAAAGCAATTTCTCCATCCGCACTCTTGGACTCCTTCTAATGTTGAACTCCCTTCAAACGGTGCATCGACCTCTCCCGAGATCTTTTAAGCACTTCTCCCGAAACGCCGATCTTCTTTATGGCCTGGTAGAAGAAACTCGTCCTGTTACCACACCTGATGTGCCGACAGGGCTGCAGCACGGGCTGCACCCTTCAAAGCCGTTATGCTGGGATTTTTCTTATTAAAGCTCCATGGCTCTTCACATGTTCTTATGACTTATATAGGGAGGAAAATAAGCCTCTAAACCTAACTTGAGCCCTAATAAATCAATTTAACTAGGTAATACAATCCTAGACGATTTCTACTTCTATTCTAGATAAGTACAAAAGATACCTAACTGGAATCTAATACATGGAAATAAATCTAAGTCCTAATAACAATATTAGAAGAACAAGACTCTAATTAATTCCAAAATAAACATGGAAAAAAAAATCTTTGCCAATCTTTAATTTTCACGTGTGGCGGATTTCTTCAATCTTCACTAATAGAAATCTAGCGCCAACAAGCTTTTTCTATTTCTATATATCTTTCTCCTCACTTTCCACTCTTTCTTCTGTTTCTTCTGTTTTTGAATTTATTACTTTTAGTTATTGAGTCAAAATGAGCGACTGTATTCTACCTACATAGTAGACATAGGCAATACATAAAAGAATGCTAAAAATCCGAGACATAAAATTTATCAATTTTGATACAAGGTACTTATTAGATCGAATGTACTTATTCGATCTCATACAATGATTTTGCCGCATCCAGACTAATACCAATATAATCCAAGCTATTTCATGAACAAAATGTGACCAATTAACCAACCAATAAAACTACTTGTTATAAATAAAATTTTGTTGCTGCATCGAAACATATAAATGTTGACTAATCTGGCTAACATGAACTTAGTAAAATGAAATGGTTGAATAATTGAAAAATGAGATTATTCAGGAATACACATTGAATGTTGAAATTACGCATTGAATTTCGTGTAGTAGATCCATAATCAAAAAAGTGTTTGTGATTGTTCTAGAAGAAATGAAACAAAAGATATGGTAGAGCTAGAACAGTTATTATATGAGGTCTACCCAATGCTAGATGCAAAGGCGCATAATAGATCGATATGAATATCATGATCTGTCCCATAATAAAACCAGTTGTTTTTGATACCTGTTCTCGGTTCCTTTTTCCATAACCTGAGCTCGGAGAAGGAAGAGATAAAAGGACCCTATGGAGAATGTGGTAAGAAATCCATAATAGAGTACGGCCACAAACGACCGAATTGATTATCTCCATCCATAAGGAAACTAGATTACCTAGTAAAAATGATTGAAAAATCATCACAAACATTATTGCAATTTCTGGATTATTATAGAGCTAATTGCATAGACCCCCGGTGAAATTTTGAATGGCTAAAAACCCCCTCATGTTAAAAATATTAGCATAGAACCCCCTATATTATTTTTGACAAAGCACACTGGGCCTTATTTCGAAATTAGCAGTTGACTTATATGAAATGACTAAACTAACCCTCATATTTTTTAATAATTTATGTTTCAATTAAATAAATAAAATGCAAAAAGGAAAAAAAAAAAAAAAAAAAAAAAGAAAATTATCACCCAGGTCATCGTCTTCCTCCCGCAACCCAATTCTTCCATCAAGCCCTCAGCCGCCGCTTCACTACCACCACAGCCGCATCACCACCACCACGGCCGCACCACCGCCACATCACCACCACCACGTCCGCATCACCGCCGCATCACCAAAACCACGGCCGCACCACCGCCGCATCACTACCTGCCTTCCCACCCCAAAAAAAAATATGCTGCTTGATGGGTTCTTTCATATCTATTGTAAATCAAGATTTTGGATCGAGTTACATTTTGTGCGTGTGTGTATTGTACTGGGGCCTGTGTTTTTTTTGCTTGAAGTGCTTTTGTCTTCCGGCGGGTTTAGATGGAGGAAGCAACTTTTGTTGTTTTTTCTTCTTTTGCAAATGGGCAGGTTATGAAGATGAATCGCTGTTATTGTTTGTTTTATATATATATATATATATATATATATATATATATATATATATATATATATATATATATATATATATATATATATATTTATATATATATATATATATATATATATATATATATATATATATATATATATATATATATATATATATATATATATATATATATATATATATATATATATATATATATATATATATATATATATTGGCGAGGAGCAGATCGGAAAGAGAGGGGAAGAAGATGATGAAGTTTTGAGATTATGAAACAATTTGGTTCTATGCAATTTGGAGAGAGAGCTTTTCTGAAATTAGTGGGGATTGAATTGAAAATTCTGAAAACTTCATTTTGAGCTTATGAAAAATATTTTGGGTAAATTTATAAATTTCAAAAATTGATTTAAAGGGTATTAAGCTCTTTCTAGTTCCAAAATACGACGCCCAGTCGCACAAAGCGCGAGTGTATAACACATCGAGCTCGTAGGGTCTTTTTTGGCTTTGACTATTTTTCGCATGGGGTTTTGTGCTAATATTTTAACACGAGGGGTTTTTCAGCAATTCGAGATTACACAGGGGTGGTTTTTGCAAAAAACCCAATTATTATATGATGATTTTGGAACTTTCCATATATAGAAAATAAATAGAAAGAGATAGACTAGAAACGATATATATTATATCAATTACACCAAAGAGGTATTAAATGAATGGAATTGGGATATGGATGGAATACAATAAAATAGAGCCAGTTTGAGGTTCCCTCTGAAATGAGGCATGGAAGGGAGCCACTACGAAGAAGTTCCGGCAATTACGAAGGAAGGTTCGAGCTCATATTGGTCATGGGTTGAGAATGGGAATTGAACTCTATGAGACCTAATATCCCGTTGTTCCTCACTAGCTCAGATAGAGTAGTCGGTTGTTAATCGATTGGTCGTAGGTTCAAATCCTACTTGGGGAGATTTGATTAATTCTGAATTAACAAATTCAAAATAAAATGAAAATAAAGGGGCTCACTTTGACGGTTAAGAGTAGGGAACATGTTCCCTATTTTTGTTTCTATCTCATCGTATCCCATTTTGTTATGCGAGATTTGATAAAATGACCGTCAATACCTAGGTGTAGGTTCTGGCTAATCCTTTGCTCCATAGCCCCGGGGCTATTTACAACTAGCCAATTACGAATTCTCGGATGTATTAGCACTGCATCTTTGATGCATGCATCGATTCTCCCGAGAGTTCACAATTACCGCGTGCAAACATATTAATGACGAGGCAGGCATTTCTGTTATGCTACTAACACTTGTACTTGCTCGCCTATTCTACCCAAGCCTAGCTTGAGGAAGAGTTACGGGGCGTAAAATAAAAACATACACTGATGGTTCCAGGCATACTATGTGTAATGATTCCCTCATTCACAATAAATAAAAAGAAAAAGTGAACATTGGGTTCATAATTTGGTGCTTCCATTTCAATCTTGTGGTCATATGCTTATTCTTTCATTTCCATAATATCCCAATGTGTGTTTGACCCGTATTACTGAAAAAAGTTGTTGAATGTATTTTATCTCACTAAGTCATTTGGACTCATCCTCCCTGTTGTTTGTCCAATTCAGATGAGTTCTAAACTCTTGAGCCTAGAAGCAATATTCACGGATAAATGACAAAACAAATTATGTACCTGCAGTGAGATGACGATTTAGATTTTTGTGTAGGAGTTGTACATACGAAGTCCTCTAGTATTGTGTATTTATAGTTTGTACAACTTTGACTTTATGTATATGAAGCAATAGAGTGTAGTGAATATGTATAAATTGTTAGAGTATGTGACTAACAAGCCAAATTGTGGTTGTGCTCTTTCATTTATTCTTGTAATAAATAATCATTTTCCATATTAATGATAAAACACCTTTTGGCATTCTATATCTTTGTCCCCTTGCATAAGCATAGATATAGTCTTTACAGTTATTATAATTACTTATATTTGATCTAGTAGGATCATGAGATATTCACTCAAGTAATATAACTGTTAAACCATGTTCCTAATCGACGGGTTACGCCGCCAATGAGGATATCGGCCTTTCCCATTAGAGACTAGCACTTAGTGCATGTGTACTGCATCTCATCAGTAAACGGTATTGTGATATCAGCATACATAACTGGGTGATCGTAAGTTGACGAGTTCACTGAACTCCCTCATCCTAGAAATCTCTAAGTGGTTCTCAATAATCGAGTAGAGATCTCTATGATATAGTTGTACACCATTAGTCCTTAAGACCTAGACAACACCGTGACTTCACTAGAGGACCAGCTGTATCATGACCTGTCCCTGAGTTCCACCGAGGATGCCCCAAGGGCCAGTGTTCGTGCAGTCCGAAATCTAGTGTGAGGTCTGTGCATTGTAGTCGGGGACTCGATCGCTAGAATAGTCTTGGATGTCCTGTGTGTTCTCGTAGTTTGTAATCATTATGTCTCTGGCCAGAGCTGACTAAGTGATGATTAGGGAATGTGATTCTCCAAGTCATGCACGCACCGATTACAACACTTAGAACGATCGCACAGTTATTGAACAATAAAAGAGGTCTTGATGAACCAATGCCTCTAGTTCAATTGGGGCATATGTTATCGAAGGGATTGTACTATACGTTAACCGTATCACACGGTTCTTGCAGACACTTCATTTGTATCTAGGAAATCATGATGCGTAGTTGCTAGACGCCAATCTTGATTCGCTGGGTGGTTAAGTTGAAACGAGCTTCATCTTAATTATAAATCTAGGACGAGTTTAAACCACAAAGGGTTGTGGGCCCATGACTAGCTTACACATGAACCATCGAGGGTCAGACTCCTTGTGTACTCGAATTCATTGAATAAACGGTCAAAGATAAAAATGTTTAATCTTTGCATGATTGGAAGTCAATACGATTGAGTCCAACATTCATAATTGGGAATTATGAATGAGAATAAGAAAAGGAAAGAGTTAGGCGATTATCTTAATGAACTTTCTAAATTGGGAAGTTTCCAAATTTAGCATGTTTACTAGATTAGGGTTTCCAGTATTAGAAATCGATTCGTATCGACGAGGACATTTCAATGATTCCAAAAATATAATTGTTATAATTTTTCGATCATTGGTTTATGAGAAACGAGCAAAGAAAGACAAACCAGCTTAAGCTGTTGCGCTCGGTCCAACTTCAGCCTGTTAGGGCTTGTATACAAGACACTATAAATACAAGATTTATAGGTCTTGCACACAAGAGAGAAAACCCTAGCCGCTCACCCACGTCCGCTGCCACCTCCGCCACTCCGCCGTCGCCGGAAATCGGCGCCCACGCGCCGTTAACTCTTCGGTAGCTTTTCCTTATATTTATTCTTCCATTTTGTTCTAACTTTTGCGTGTCTAGTGCCACATGACTGTAGAATTTGGTATACAAGGTGAAATCCGAGAGAAAGAAGACAAATGAGTCAGATTGTCGAGATCCCGTCGCTGAACCGCCGCCGCACGCGCCCTCATGCGCCGCCCGAAGACAGCGCGTGAACTGCACCCGCCACTGCCCCCCGCGTCTGTCGCCGCCGCTTCGCCGCCGCTTCTCCCGACTGCACGGATTGGTTTCCTTGGCAGTTTGCGTCGATTTCGAAAGTTCGCCTCACGCTTTAAGAGGTAATTTTGGGCCAATTTTAATTAACATGGATTAGTTTAATACGATTAATTAAATACGAATTTTACTTAAATGATTTCGTGAAATTGTTTAATGCATGATGTATGATTTACATATTACGTGACTTTCCTAGCAAATTAGTTATATGCTTGTTTGTTTGCAATTTGCGCTGGAGTGTTAAGGTACGCAATTAATTGTTATAATTGTGCACGTGTTTATACGATTTAAATTCGTTTTTCATATAAAAATTTTGTTATCCGTTGCGTACACGTTCTCAATTCCCATATTAATTGCTATAATTTCTGACAGGAGCTCCTATCCAATATTTTTTTAATTTCTTGGCAATGCAAGAAGCAAGCTACTAGTTCTAGATCATATGCGGATGTGGCTAGTGAACTCTTATGGATATAACAACTTCTTAACGAATTTCAAGTTATTCCATCTCCCAGTTTGTTTTTCTGTGATAATTTTGTTGCAATGCATCAAATCTCTCTCTCTCTCTCTCTCTCTCTCTCTCTCTCTCTCTCTCTCTCTCTCTCTCTCTCTCTCTCTCTCTCTCTCTCTCTCTCTCTCTCTCTCTCTCTCTCTCTCTCTCTCTCTCTCTCTCTCTCTCTCTCTCTCTCTCTCTCTCTCTCTCTCTCTCTCTCTCTCTCTCTCTCTCTCTCTCCATTCATGTATGATTCATTTCCCTCCCCATATTCATTCATTTCTTTAGCTTTCATAAAAGTTAACTTCGTACTCCATTGGTTAGGTAAAGTAACGACAACTTTCCAAAGCTTAAAAGGGAATTTATGATCTTATTGAACATAAAAAGGATGAATTAGACAAAAAAATTATCCAATTTATTTTGTATCATAAATTATGTATCAATCACATTGCGACAACTTTATTGTAGCAAAGTTCCATCCACTCTCCTTGGAGTGTTTACTATCTTTTTTGTTTTTCCTTTTTTTGAGGAATACTATATGTTAAGTGTACATGTACACTTATTTTTATCCATTTAAGGCTAAGAATCGACGAATTATATTTTAAAATGTCTTGTGTATAGTTTAGGTGCATTTTAGTTATTATTGTATATAGGAGGTAAAATCATGCATTTGTCGTATTTTACGTGTTTTCTTGGTGTTTCAGTGGCTAAATGGCGAATGAGGGTGAAAATGGGGCGAAGAAGTACAAAAAGTGACCCACATATCGATCATGGCTTCTACCGATCGTTCCATGGAGCTAGAGAAGCACTAGGATTACCAATCGATCTGTAGGAGAACTTATCGATGAAGCAGTCCACGGATCGATTGGTAAGAGCTGATGCAGTGGCCTGATCTGGAGGAAGTAAATCGTAATCCTAGCGACGAATCGATCAGTGCATACCTATTGATCGGTCGGTGGTTACTGTTATAAAAAGGGGAAATTTTTGGAATTATAAGGGGAAGCAGATTTGGACTAACAACACAACTTGGGAGAGAAGAAAACATAGGAAATCCATACCAAAGAGCCAAGGATCAATCGAGACGTCGAGAGAGCAACGTTAGACCCGAAGAGAGAATATTCGACTTTAATTTTTTCAACAATAGAGTTTGCTTTCCTCTCTTTTACTATGAATTACTTTTGTAGTCATAGAACATCTTCCATTGCTTTTGTAGATACAACGGCTAGTTAGTTAGTTTATTTATCTGGGATTTCGTTGGACCCTATGATGGAGTTATTGAATTGTGCCTTGATATTATGCAAGTTTGAAAAAAAAATCCAATTTATTTCATATATAGGCTTTTGTTAGGATACTAGACACAAAACCCCGCTTTTATCTATACTAGTAACCGAGTTTTCTTCTCTACAAAGAATCCAAGAAAATCCAATTTTCTTCTCTCCCAAGTTGTGTCTAGTATTTAAGTAATGGCACAAAGATTTTATTTTCTTCTAGACACAAAAGAAAATTGTAGCCTCTTATTTAAGGAAGCAAGTAAAATTTGTGATATTCAATTTTTTTCCTCAGACTGACAGAGTATATAAATCCATAACATATACAATTTTTTTTTATAAAATGCGGTAAAAAGATTAGTGCAATGCATTGACTACTTTACATGTACCAAACACAAACACACATAAATTGCATCGGACAGATAGACTCCAACACATATGTTTTTTTTCCTAAAGGTTAGATCGAACAAAAGAAAATAAAAAATTTGAATATCACTGGTTTTTAGCAAAAGATTTCATACGAAAATGGGATGCGGACGTCAGGACGAAAAAAAGATAAGAGAAGAATAAGGATATTCACTCTAAAATTTGCATAGATAATTTCAATCAAAGTACAATAGGAAAAAAGTGGCAAGTGCAGTACAAGAGAATAGGAACACAAACTCTTTCATGTAAGATCAATTTCTTCCTTTCTTTTTCTAAAGGAATTAGGTTACCTATTCCAATGTACTAAGATAGTAGTATACCTGAAGAGCTATTCGACATCTCAAAACCCATTTGTTAGACATTCATGTTTTTTTTCTTCCCTCTCTACACGTGAAGAAAATATCAGGATAATCAAGTCAAAGAATAATGAGTCTTGATATTCAATCTTATATATATATATATATATATATACATATATATATATATATATATATATATATATATATATATATATATATATATATATATATATAAGAATGTCATGATGCTGACCTCCTCCGCTCAAGCAAATAGGAGGATTACTTGTCTCCTTGAACCCTAGCCTTCAATATTGCAGTCATCTCCAACTTATCAAATACAAATAAATGGTAAAAGCATGCATGAAAAAAACAAATTAAATAGCTAGGCCAGGTAATTCCAATAATAGTAGAAAATTCAGTAAAAACTCTGTAAAAACAGGCCACATAAAGCGTCGAAAATAATGCTAACACATGTCACGCTTGTTCAAAAACATTAAAACAGAGTTCTCCTCATTTTTGTTTTGCCTGTTGTATGAGGGAAAACATAGAATTCTTCTTCGCTAACAATATTGTCTTGAGTGAAGCGCAAGAGACGGACTTACAGAATAAAACTGCAATTTTGTTAACAGAAATAAAAGAACAAAATTTCGCTGAGCAGAGAGATATTTTCGCATAGTCCCAATGACCCACCAAAGGTTTTTTCGGAAAAGAACAAAATAATACAAACAACCAAACAAAATTTTGAGGAGCAGAGATATTTTTCTGGTAAAAGAATAGCATAGAATCAGGTATGCTAAAGAATTTTTCAGAAAAGAGCAAATAGCTTTCCGTAAAAAATTTAAATATTTAAATGTTAGGAATGAAGACAAAAACAATGAACTTGATGGAATCCAATATAAACAACAACATTGATTACGCCAACTAACCGAAACCATTATAAGTATATCGGAAAAAGATTTTCATTTCTTTGTAAAAAGAAAACGTTTTGAACGGACAACAATTTTAAAAAACTAAAGCTGTAATTTTTTCACACATATGACATAACTGAACAAAAATTCGCAGAGCTTCGAAATTCCCAAAAAAAAAATTCGTAAAAACAGACTGCATTTCTTTAAACACGGAAGCCCAAACAAAATAGCAAAGAAAAGAAGTTTGTACTATAACATACTCGCAGATATACATTTTCGGAAAAGAAAGATTTTTTTTTTCAGACTATTACATATCCGTCAATTGATTTTTCGAAAGACAACGGAACGACGCAAACAATAGAACAAACTTTAGAGGAAATTTAAATACATTACATATAACGTCAAGAAAACTGGTTCCAGAATTTCATTGCAGTTTAGTTATGAAGCATTGTACCATCTAATGGCTCCATTAGTCATCTCTTATTTCCATTTTCACTTACAGCAAGATGAACTATTGAAGCTTCGACAGAAACATAATAAATGCTAAAGTAAAGATGCAAGTAAATAGAGCAGCAAAGGATTTCATAAGATGAAGCTTGAATGCAAAACCAACCTCTCGACCCACTAAGTTGTGTGGAAATTGTCAATTTACCCGAATAAATAGTTACAAAAGATGAAATTCAGAAGTAGATCTACAATAACTAAAACAATTTTTTGCACGACTACTACAAAGAATCAATCATATAAAATTACATCCATAATATACCAAGTAATCAAGAATTCTCAAATAAAAAATTACCAGAATCAGAGATTGGTCTTTGACGACACAATCCATAATATGGGTTGATGCTATGCTGCGATGGAAGAAGAGCCGTAAAGAGAATCCAAACCATATCAGCTTCCATTGTTTGACCGCCGGAAACAAAAATTGAAAAGAAGAGTTGTGGAAACGTGCAGAAATTGATAAAGCATGTATGAACAGATCCACTAATCTAACATAACAAAGTTGCGAAAACTAAACTGAAAAATTAGACGCAAACAATTTGTAAAAAAAAAACAAATAAACATGAAAAAAGGAAAAAGAACAAATAGGATCTTACGTTGGTGGAAAGAAAACATTGTGATGTAGTTGCAAAGTAATGCTCCACCAGTTCATCAGGTATCTGCAAAGCAATGAAGAAACACAATAATTGAATTTAATCGGTATATTAGGAAAAATACTTACCATGAGATTGATTGCTTCTGGGTTTTCCATTTTCTCCATTGTTACAGAAAAAAGAGGTTACTGTGTCATGGGAGTGGTGAAATGATATGTGTTTATACGATAAAGAAGCAACTAATGAATAATGAGAAGTGGAGAAGTGGAGGGAGAAGTTTCTACGCTTGAGAAGTTATGCAGTTACAAAGCCGTGGGCAGCTCTATAAAGAGTGGGACGGAAAAAATAAAGGAAAAATACTGCTAAAACTAGAAATTTCGAAAATGCCCCTAAATTTAGGTTTAGGGTTGTAGGTCAAAATATCTTCTTTTTATATATAAGATAAACAATAAAAATTCAATAAAGTTAATTTATTTTGGTCTTTTATGAGAATCTACATGTGTGTTTCAAATGCTTTTAATAAAATATTGATTATTGTCACTTAATTAAATTCACGAGTCTAATATTCTAATAGTATTCAAAATGGCATACTAAGGTGCACATAAAGATCATTTCGAAAGTTCGTTTCGAATATAAAATATTAATAAACTATCTCTTCACAAACACTATAGTCAAAACCTAACAACTTAATATATCTATCTGAAAAGAGAAAATATTCTTCCGGCATTAATGGAGCGTATCTTTTGGCATTTACGTGTTGGACACATCAACCCTAATAGGATTCAAAGACTGATCAAAGATGAAACTGGGAGTTCATTGGATGTTGAAGAACTGTCCGTATATGAATCTTGTTTGGAAGGTAAAATGACTACGAGGATCTTCAAGGCAAAAGGTAATAGAGCAAAATGAACGTAATAATTAATCCACTTAGATGTATGTGGTCCAATGATAATTGCAGCAAAATGTGGCTATGAATATTTAATCCCTTTCGTTGATGATTATTCTTGCTATAGATGTGTATATGCAATGCGTTCTAAATCCAAGGCTTTTGAGAAATTCAAAGAATTTAAAGCTCGACTAGAGAAATGATTAAATAAAAACATCAAGAGAGTTCGTTCCGATCGAGGTGGTGAATACCTAGCAGGATCATTTTTTAACTACTTGGTTGAACAAGACATTTCATCCCAATTGTTAGCACTGGGTACTCCACAGTAGATGGGGTTGCAGAAAGAAGAGATATGATTCTCTTAAAAATGGTTAGATCTATGATGAGTTACTCGACTCTACCCATTTTCTTTTGGAGAAATGCCTTACAAACATCGACACATCAACTCAATAGAGTCCCATCTAAGACAGTACCCAATACCTCTGTGGAATTGTAACTTGGGCGAAAGTCACATTAATGCTATGAGAATTTAAGTAATGATAAACATGACCTCAAAATATAATTTTGAGAATATAATCGGGTTCAATTATTATTTGGACGTGAAAAATAAATAATTATTTAATATTTAATTAAATGAATTGTTAGTAGAATTTGATTTAATTAATAATTATTTGCTCATATTATATTTTCTCCTTTGGTCCCTATTGTAGTCCTATGGATAATTCTAATTTATTAAGAAAATTAATTTAATCAAGTAAATAAAGTGAAGAAAATTTGGAAAATAATTAAGCTAATTTAGCATAAATTTTCGGCCACGGAGAATAAAGAGGAGAATGATTTTTTCCTTGTACCCCTTTCCTATTTCAACTTCTCCAAGAATCTTAAGAGATAAGATGAAGGAAAGTTGATCAAAATTTGGAGGGTAATAAGCTTAATACAAAATTTTCACAATCTTTAAAAATAAACAGTTTAATACAAAAATTTCACAATCTTTAAGTCCAAAGAAAAAAACATAACCTAAAAAGAGATAAGGAGAGACACGACCTCTAATGTTCATATGAATGAAAAGACTGAAGCATATAGAAACACAATTAGAGCCTTAGAGCTTTGAAGTAATGGCGGCAGTGCCGTTTATAAACCTCGACGGCAGAAGCAAGATCTATTTGTCTATCCATCAACCATTTAATTTGAGGTATATCGCTACTTCTCCGATAGTTAGAGTCTTATGCATGGTTCATGGGAACCGCGCCGGTATGGAGAATATATCACGTTCCTAATTATGCAAATCATCTTCCTTAATTAGTTTTTCCTTATATACACAATTACCTTAAATCACGCCTTGCACTGTATATTTTATGCTGATCTACCGTGATTGTAATCACTTAATTGATTCCCATTGAATCAATCCTCATGTATATATACTCACATATACATCAATGAAAAGTGGAAAAATCCAACTTAAGAAATCTTTTATGGTATCAAAGTCATTAGCCTCACGGCATCTCTGATCCCTTTATTATCATTTTTTTTTCTCTCCTTTCTTCACTTATAATGTCGGCCGATCCCTCGATATCTCCGAACCAGACCACTGCCACCACGACTGCTGATAACACTATACCCATCTCCCTTTCACCACAGACCTTTGATGTTTCCTCCAACAACCACCTTATCTCTATAAACGCCGCCGCTCAAACTCCCGTCAAACTCACATCCACGAACTACCAATCTTGGCACACTCAGTGGTATTCACTCTTGTGCGGATATAGATTTCTAAAATTTGTTGACACCAAACCCACCCCCATTCTTCTCCAAAACGAATATTGGTTTTGTCAAGACCAGCTAATTCGCAGCGCCTTAATCGCCTCCTTATCCGCTGATCTCATTCCCTTTGTTGTTGAAGCTAAGACTTCCTACGACGTCTGACACACTCTTGCCGACACTTATGCCAAACCATCTCGAACTCGGATTATGAGTCTTCGAGAGTCGTTAAGTACCATGAAGAAAGGATCCATGTCGATTACAGAATTTCTTCAGAACATAAAACAAATTTGTGGACAACTCTCTGCAGTTGGTGTTCATATTTCCATGGACGAAATTGTATTACATGTTCTCCATGGTCTTCCAGCTGAGTATAAAGAAATTGCTGCTGCCCTTCGTGTACGTGAGTCCAACATCAGCTTTCAAGAACTCCATGAAAAGCTCACTGATTTTGAGCTATATCTTTCACGAGAAATCAACAATGGATCGTTGCCTATTATGGCTAACTTTGCAGCCAAACCTTCTTCCACCACCTATCGCCACAGTCGTGGCTATAAACCCCCAAATGGTTCATTCATTTCCAAGAAAAATCATGCATATCAACCGCACCCAGCAAGGTTTCCTTCAAGTCCAGCGTACCAAGTGAATCATGTTCGAGTAACTTGTCAAATATGTGACAAGCCTGGTCACGGTGCTCGTCAATGCCGCAAACTTCTTAATATATTCCCAGTGTTATCGACACCACCGACTACCAACTCTAGTGTTAATCGGTCGTCTATGCCAAGACAACAGGCCAATTACACCTCTCAATCTCCGAATAACAATACTAATTGGCTCGTGGATTCAGGTGCATCTTACCATGTTACACATGATCTGCAGAACTTATCACTCCATTCGGAATATGATGGCAGTGAAGAAATTATGTTGGGGGATGGTAAAAATCATCAAATTTTACACACGGGTTCTACCTCATTACCTTGTTCTTCTCGTCCTCTTTATCTTTCAAATGTTCTTTGCGTTCCAAAGATGAAAAAGAATCTTATTTATGTGTATCAGTTATGTTCTACCAATAATGTTTCAGTTGAGTTCTCACCCTTTTCATTTGTTGTGAAGGATTATCGAACAAGGGCACCTCTACTTGCAGGGAAGCCTAGAGACGGTGTGTACCCATGGCCTACAAACTTACCACATACCATCATTAAACCTGTATCACCACAAGCCAACGCGACAACCACCATCTCTGCTCCACAATGGCACCAACGTTTTGGTCACCCCTCTACTCCAATTCTTCGTCAAATTCTTCAGCTCATGAATATCTCTTCTCCCTCCTTAGATAAACATTTCTTTTGTAATTCCTGCAAGTGCAATAAAATGCACAAGTCTCCTTTTTATCATTCCACAATAAAAAGCTCATCTCCTTTAGAGTTAATATATTCTGATGTTTGGGGTCCTGCGCTAGTTACCTCTATCAATGATTTTCAATATTATGTTATCTTTGTTGATCATTTTACAAAGTATGTTTGGTTCTTTCCAATGAAAAGAAAATCGGAGGTCTCTATTATTTTTACCAAATTCAAGAATGTGGCTGAAAAGTTTTTCCAGAAAACTATTATTTCTTTTTACTCCGATAATGGTGGCGAGTTTATGCATTAACGTTCATTTTTCGAAGAACATGGCATCTCCCACTTTCTTACTCCACCCTACACCCCTGAACATAATGCCACTGCTGAACGCCGCCATCGTCATATTGTCGAGACAGGGATCACCTTACTCCATCTGGCAAATTTGCCATTAAAATTCTGGTCTTTTGCCTTCCAAGCAGCCACCTATCTGATTAACCGTATGCCTACCCCAATTCTCCGTAATAACTCCTCTTTTTTCAAATTATTTGGTCGCCATCCAAATTACTCAAAACTTCGGGTATTTGGGTGTTTATGCTACCCATGGCTCCGACCATATAATCAAAACAAGCTCCAACCAAGGTCTACACCTTGCATTTTTATAGGCTACGGTGAAAATCAAAGTGGATATAAGTGTTTTGATCCTGTCAAATCTCGTATTTATATTTCTCGCCATGTCGACTTTGTGGAGCATTCCTTTCCGTACGTGAATATTGAATCTCCTTCACCTCGACCCACTGAAGACACAATTTCAGCTTGGGCACCATCTCACTTTGTTATCCCATATAAACCATCGTCTACCAACTCACGCTCTCCACAACCGTCTCAAGTCTCTCCTCAAATGGAAAGTGTCCCCGACGATGTCGCTTCACCAAATGAAGGACCAGACTCATCCTATCACGCCTCAGGTATGAATATTTCTTACACAAATAATATTTCTGATGAGTGCACCTCCATTCCTACTTCCACCTGTACACAGTCACCACCTCAACCGAACCATCAAATGGTCACTCGGTTGAAAAATAATATCCGTAAACCCATTCAACGACTATGCCTAGTCACTCAAAAATCAACCTCTCATATCTGAAACACGTGGATTATTTCCACATTGTGTTTTTAACTTTCTTATTTTTTAAACTAAATTTTAGTTATGGAATAAGTAGTGCTTAGTGGGTTAAGTATAGTGCTTAGTGGGTTAAGTATAGTGCTTAGTGGGCTAAGTAGTGCTTAGTGGATTTAATTGTGGATTTTATTCTAACTTCCTAACTAACCCACTAACCCATGTTCTTGAGTGCTCTTGTGGTTGGTTTTCTTGCAGATCATGGGCTGAGTAGTGGATGCTTGGAATGCTTATAAATACCGAATTCAATACTCAAGGAAGATTATCGATTCTACGAAATAAAAAAACCGAGAGCTGAAAAGAATACATGAGTGCTGTAGAGTGGTTTTAGAATCGGTCGTTTGTACTCTTCATGAGTCTAATCTTTACGCACTCCTTATGAGTACATTCTTTACGTACTTCTCATAAGTACATTCTTTGTAGTCTAGATTGTACAGTATACATGTTTCTAGACTTGGTTGTAAGAATGATCAAGATAGTGATTCATTCATAAGTTCTTTACGTACTCCTCACGAGTACATCTTTGAAATCTAGAATTTTTAATATTTTTCTTTTAGTATCTAGATTTGATTGTAAGAATGATCTTGAAAAAGATTCATTCATAAGGAAGAAGTTTTCGTACCTCTTCTGTTTGTATTCTTGGAATACTGATTTTAATATATTTTTCCGTCCTGTAAAGGGCAAGTTCACAAGTCTTTACTTGTGAACATTTTTAATTCTGAGTATTGTTATTTTATCTTTATATTTCCGCTGCATGTTTGTTCAAGTGTCATAACACTTAAGATAACACCTCTGTATTAAACGAATTCGGGACCATAAATTATTTCAATTGGCATCAAGAGCCAACACTTGACGTATACTAAGTGTTTGTTCCTATTTTTTCAGAAACGAATTCGTGATGGATACTCAGATGACTGCTTCATTGCGACCTCCTGTACTTGATGGCACAAACTACACCTACTGGAAAGTCGAGATGAGGGCGAACATCAAAGCCACTGATGAGAAAGCCTGGAGATCTATTCTTACTGGATGGAAGCCACCAACTATCACATATGCGGATGTGGATGTATTTCCAACACCAGAATTACGGTGGACAGCAGACGATCTATCAAATGCACTCCAGGCAGAACTAGAAAAGGAAGAAGTTGCTACGGAATATGATGATGATGCAGATGAATGTCTCAACAATGTGGCATTTCAGATTCAGAAATTCAATAGGGCGTACAGACGATGTGGAATCAAGCCCAGACAGTTATTTCCAGAAGGCTCTACACAAAATCGACAAACTCAGCCCCGGAACAGATCTATTCCACAGAGAACATTTCCTCAAACATCTTCTCAAAACACTTCAAAAAATTCTTCATTTATTCGTTCAAATTTTGAACCACCTAACTTGGATCATATTAAATGCAGGGCCTGTTCAGGATTTGGACATTATGCTAATGAATGTGCAAATACCTTGAGAAGAAGAGGAATGAGTTTGATTTGTGCTGTCAGTGATGAGGAGGAAGAACAACCTGAACATACAGAGGAACAGCAATCCTCTAAACAAGCTCTTTCTGTCAGATATATCACTAAAAATTGTCCTGAAACAGAATCACAAGGAGTTTCTCAAGATGCTGCAACACTTTCTGAAACACTTTCAGTAACTGAAATTTCTGAGTTAGATAATAGTCATTATACATGTTTGAACTCTATTTCTTTGAATGCTGTAGAATACAGTAAAGAAGCAATAGGAGATGAGGAAGAAATGTACAAGAAATTGTTCAGTGACTTGGAGAAGAAGACTCATGCTCTAGATGCAGCCAACAAGGAAAATCCCTCTCTCAAAGAAACAATCACTCATTTGGAGGTTGGTATCACCAAGAAGGATCTTGAACTGGCAAAGGTGAAAGATGAACTCAAAGAAGCAACTCTAGCAATCAAGAGGATGAATACCGGCACAACTAAACTCGAAGAGATTGTGTCACTGAAGAAGTACAACAAGAATGAAGGTTTAGGGTTCAAGAAACAAGTGAAGAAACATAAGCCAGTGAAGGAGAAAGAAATTGTCTTTGTCAAAGAGAAGGGTTCAGATGGCAAGGAATCCAGGAATTTCACAGTCACCACTTCAGAGTCCAGAATAAGGGGATACATTTGTCATTATTGTTTATCACCAGGACATATTCGTCCATTTTGTGAAAAACTCAGTAGTGACAAAATGTTGTACAAAATGAGCCACATCACTCCAGGGAACACCTCAAAGAAAAAGGTAGAATTTACCAAAAAGGAGTGTAAAATATGGACTCCCAAAGGTAAACTTATGTGCAAAGCAGTATACACTTCTTTAAATGCTAACGTTTCAGGTTCATGGTACTTTGATAGTGGATGCTCTAGGCACATGGCTGGAACTAAAGAGTTTCTGTCAAACTACCATACACTAAATGGTGGACGTGTAACCTATGGAGGAGGAGCTAAAGGCAAAGTGGTTGGACGTGGAACACCCAGTATTGAGGGACTTCCAAAACTGTCAAATGTCTTACATGTTGAAGGATTGGGGTCAAATCTCATCAGTATTAGTAAATTGTGTGATGATGATCTGCGTGTTCAATTTGATAAATACTGTTGTTCTGTGTTTGATAATCAAGATCATTGTGTACTGACAGGTTCCAGATCAATGGAGAATTGTTATCAAACAGGTGACACCATCTCATGCAAGAGCTCAAGAGTAAGTGAAGTAGAGCTGTGGCACCAGAAACTTGGGCACACAAACTTCAAAAATCTGAAGCTGCTCAACAAGTACAATGTCATAAGAGGAATTCCTGATCTCAAGATCAAGGATATTCCTATATGTGGAATGTGCCAGAAGAGAAAACAAACTAGGGTACCACACAAAGTGTTACAACCCGTTGGTACCACCATTTGTTTTGAACTTGTACATATGGATCTTATGGGTCCTATAGAGGTAGAAAGCCTAGGTGGTAAAAAATATGTATTTGTGTGTGTTGATGATTTTTCGAGATATACTTTGGTGTATTTTTTAAGAGAAAAATCTGATCTAGAATACATGCATGTGTTTGGATGTGTTTGCTATGTCCTCAATGATAGAGATCATCTAGCTAAATTTGATTCCAAAAGTGATTTGAGTTTATTTAAGGGATACTCTAATAACAGTCATGCTTATAGAGTATATAACTTAACAACTCGAACCATTATTGAATCTGTAAATGTGGTATTTGATGATTTTGCTGATCCCCGCAGTAAAACAGCTGAAGATGAAGTTGATGACCTGATTGCTGAAGGAGGAACAACTAAAGAAGACACTTCTGCCACAGATGCTCCAGATATAAACAGTCCAGTTTCAAGAGAAGAGGATGTTGAGCCAAGTGTTACAACATCTGACTCAATACATCCTACAGAGAGCACAAAAGCTGAATTGCAGCCAACTCATGATGTCTGCAGAAAGGAACCATCAAGTAGAATCCAGAAAAATCACCCATCGACTTAAGTTGTGGGAGATATCTTTGATGGGATAAGGACCAGAAGAAAAGAGAGAGTGAATTACAGAGATATGGTAAGATTTGCAAATTTATCTTCTGAATGTACACTAACTGGAACTGCTTGCTTTGTATCTTCAGTCGAACCAAGGAATATTGCAGAAGCACTGAAAGATGAGTTTTGGATTAATGCAATGCATGAAGAGCTGAATCAGTTCATCAGGAATGATGTTTGGTACTTAGTTCCCAGACCAAGTCATGTAAATGTGATAGGAACTAAGTTGATCTTCAAAAATAAAACTGATGAAAAAGGTACAATTGTTAGAAATAAGGCTAGGTTAGTAGCACAAGGTTATACTCAGATTGAAGGTATAGATTTTGATGAAACCTTTGCTCCAGTAGCTAGAATTGAATCTATTAGGTTACTTCTTGCTATAGCCTGTTTTCTTAAAATCAAATTGTATCAGATGGATATCAAAAGTGCATGTCTAAATAGTGTTTTAAATGAAGAAGCATATGTAGAGCAGCCCAAGGGTTTTGAAGATTCTGCCAAGCCTAATCATGTTTTCAAGCTTAAGAAGGCTTTGTATGGTCTTAAACAAGCTCCTAAAGCGTGGTATCAAAGACTCACTGACTTCTTATTACTTGAAATACAGTTTAACAGAGGAGAGGCAGACAGAACTCTATTTGTTAAGAGAACAAATAACCTTATCATTATTGTACAGATATATGTTGATGATATTGTTTTTGGTTCTACTTGTGCTAACCTCTTACAGTCTTTTGTAGATTCTATGTCTCACACTTTTGAAATGAGCATGGTAGGAGAGTTGAATTGCTTCCTAGGACTCCAGATCAAAAAGAGAGGTGAAGGAATCTTTGTAAATCAAAAGAAGTATGCTCTAAATCTGGTCAAAAGGTTTGAGTTGGAGTCAGCCAAGCGCATGAAAACTCCAATGGGTTCAAGTCAAAAACTGTCCAAGGATGATGTTGCTGAAGATGTTGACAGCACTCTATACAGAAGCATGATTGGAAGCCTTCTGTATCTAACAGCAAGCAGGCCTGACATTATGGTTAGTGTTTGTGTGTGTGCCAGGTATCAAGCTAATCCCAAAGTCACTCATCGTAAAGCTGTGAAGAGGATTATTAGGTATGTTGCAGGTACAGTAGACTTAGGGATTCAGTTTTTCAAAGACACTAATACAAATTTGATAGGTTTTAGTGATTCTGATTGGGCTGGGGATATTAGTGACAGAAAAAGCACCTCAGGTGCAAGTTTCTTTTTGGGGAATAATCTGGTTTCTTGGTTTAGTAGAAAGCAAAATTGTGTATCTCTCTCAACAGCTGAATCAGAATATGTAGCTGTTGGAGGATGTTGTGGTCAACTAATTTGGATGAAACAAATGTTGGGAGATTATGGGTTGACCAGTGATACCCTGACCATATATTGTGATAATTCAAGTGCTATTGACATTTCAAAAAATCCTGTTCAACACTCACGAACTAAACACATAGATATTAAACATCATTTTATTCGTGATATAGTTGAGAAAAATATAGTGTGCTTAAAGTACATTCCTACAGAAGATCAGCTGGCTGACATCTTTACAAAGGCATTAGATTATGAGAGGTTTTCTAAACTCAGAAAATCTCTCGGGATGTGTACTCAATAAACATGTCCTGAAAAATGTTGCAGCACCTCATCAAATATCTTAAGCTGCAACATAATTTATTGAAGCTTAGCTTCTTTAAATAATGACTTCACTGTGATGAATTATTTTTCTAAATAAGTAACTGGAAGTCTTTCACCTTGAAACGTGATCATGCTTCATGTAAACATTTAGGGAATAATTACACTCACATAAGTCAAACTCCTCTATTTTGATAGTCATATCTTAGTAACTGAGGAACCTTCAAACTGAACACTTGATCATGTTCCATGTGAATTGTTTGACTTGAAAATAAGAGTTTATATATATATTTAAAAAAAAAAAATAAAATAAAATAAAATAAAATAAATAAATATATATATATATATAATACAATCTATGCCTGTTAGCAAATTTTTTTTCTCATACTATTAATCATTAATAAATCGGTTTTTCTATTTTTGTGAATATTTCGTGAGTGATAAATATGATTTTTATTATTTATATTGAATTATCACTATTTATATGGGTCATGGGGTTCATGGGTTAGTCTTTTATTTTCCACTAAGTCCACTCCTTATTGTGCCATGTGTCACGTTTTGCTTTAAACTGCCAAAGGAAGTGTTATTCTCCTTAATCACACTCTCCCCAAGAAAAACGCACACCACTTCTTCACCTTCTCCACTTCAATTTTTTCTGCAAATTGGGGCTTATAAATTTCGTGCTTCTTTTTCGAAAATTCACACTCAAAAATCAAAAGCACAAGAAGCAATTTTTATCTACTGTATCATGGCATCTCCTCCTAGAAATCCTCTTCCAGCCGCAGTTGGTGATGTCCACAACGATGCTGCAGCACCTGAACCAGCAGACCCAAATCTGGCCATCATCGTTCATCTTGTCAACCTTGAAGCTATGCCGATCAGCTTTATTGAGCCCGGAGACGAGATGAATCGGATTGACCCAGTCACCTTCCAGAACGTGGGTCCCTCTTCCAATGCAGGAAGGATTCCAACTCGCCGGTCCAAGCGCATGAATCCCTTCCCAAATCTGAATGCTACTGGATCACAACGCCGAAGGGGAAGACATTCTCACAGCAGAGGCGGCAGAGGTAGAAGAAGAGGCAGCAGAGTCGGTCGGACTCCAGTTAGGCCAAACCCACCAAGAGGCCTTCATTTCGTTGATGAAAAAACTGATGATGAAGAAGGAGATCCTACTTTTGCAGAACCAAGACCAAGCTCTCTCCTCAAAGCTCCACTGAGTCATCTTCCAAAGACTCACCTCCACTAGCATCAACTAAGGGGGAGACATTTCAGTCCAACATGGCAGCAACTCCCTCTCAACATCCTGTTTCCGAAGATGTTGCTGCACATGTTCCTGAAAATGCTGCTGCACCTACTGTCTCAGACAATGCTTCTCAAAATGTTGCTGAGGATGCTGCTCCCTACCAGGATGAGGAAATGCCTGATTTTTCTGGGATGTCTTCTGCTGAGCATGTAGACATTCCCACTGTTGATGCCCAGGATTTCACCACCACTGAAGAAACACCCTCTGCTCCAAATGAAGATCCTCTGGAAACTCTGGCAGAGGCAGCTGTTCAAGTGGATGCACCACCTTCCCAAGCTGAAGAAGAAGAGAAAAGTGATGATAGCTGGGAAGTTCTCCTTGCCTCATTTCGCAAAAATTTGCCACCTTCAGAGTCAGACAGTGACTTGTCTGAGGAATTCTCTCAGATGCAGGAAGATGTTGCCCCACGTGTTGCATCACCTGAGCCAGCATACATCCCAGATGAACTTGAAGACTCAGAAGAAGAGGAATCTTCTGAGGAAGAAGAGCTGAAATTGGATGGGAATGATCTGTCAACTCCTTTTGAGGTAAACAATGCTTTCAGTACAACCTTTTATTTTGAATCTGATTCAAATTTGAGTCCTCAAATCATGAATTGCCAATTCATTGAGGAGAAGAAAATTTCCAAGGATGAGTTTAATAGACATAGGATTACTGATTTTCGTGATCAAAGAAAAATCCTTAGTCTAGTTGAGATTGTCTGTTCTTATGATCCCTCTGTTACAAACCTCTTTTTTAAAAATTTTCCAAACTTTGGCAAAGTTTTTGTGTGAAATTTCATTTTTTTTTTTCCCAAAATTATCAACTCTCATTTACAAACTCCTACTGTGATTGATGAGGATAATTATGGTGATTTTACTGAGGTTTGTAAGACTCTTTCTGGCAATCGTTTAAAATGTTGGCCTGCTCACCCCAGAAAATTCAAAGTTTCTCAAATCACTGCATTTTATTCTGTCTTGTTCAGACTCACAGTGATGAATTGGATTCCATCCAAAAATGTCTCTGTGGTTACTAAACCTCATGCAGTACTCATGTACAAATTGGGGATGGGATTACAAGTTGATTTTGGCAAACTTTCTTTAAAAATTTAGGTCATCTTGCCCAGAAAATTTCATCCTCCACTCATCTTTCGTATCCTTCTCTCATCTACTCCATTCTGTTTTCTCAAAATTTGGGCCAAGATGAATCATAATATCTTCACACTCCACTTGGCATGATAACTGTTTCTCAAAATTTTCTCAAAGCTACTCATGTCCAAGATCTTCCCTGGAATGGAGATAATTTTCTCTCAACTGAATCAGGTCAAAATAATCTTGGTACTGAAGGTGTTGCTCCTCATGTTGACAACACCCCTGACAATCTTGTTTCTGTTCCTAGAGATCTCTTGTTACAACAGCTTACTCACTCTCTAGCTCAGATTACCTATCACCAGTCCATGGTGGAAATGCTCCAAAAAACTCTTTCTGATCAAAAAGGGGGAGAAAAAACTAGTCATGAAGTTGAAGCAGGGACTTCTCATCATTAAGATGCAAGAGGCAGAGAACATGGAGTTAATGAAGAAGAAGAAAAGAATGAGGGTGAAGCTGAAGGAGCAAAGGAAAGCAGCAGCAGCTGATACTGAGGACACTTTGGATATTCTGCTCTAAAGTTATTTTTATGAACAATATTTGTTTTTGTTCAGTTTGTTATTTTCCCTCTGATCTTTTATGCTAGGATTGCACTATTATTGTTATTTGCTATATTGGTTATCATATTCAGGGGGAGTTCAAGCAATGACTCAGGGGGAGTTAAGCTAAAATTTAGTTTTGATCAGAAAGTTAAAAAGGGGGAGTTTGAAACACGTGGATTATTTCCACATTGTGTTTTTAACTTTCTTATTTTTTAAACTAAATTTTAGTTATGGAATAAGTAGTGCTTAGTGGGTTAAGTATAGTGCTTAGTGGGTTAAGTATAGTGCTTAGTGGGCTAAGTAGTGCTTAGTGGATTTAATTGTGGATTTTATTCTAACTTCCTAACTAACCCACTAACCCATGTTCTTGAGTGCTCTTGTGGTTGGTTTTCTTGCAGATCATGGGCTGAGTAGTGGATGCTTGGAATGCTTATAAATACCGAATTCAATACTCAAGGAAGATTATCGATTCTACGAAATAAAAAAACCGAGAGCTGAAAAGAATACATGAGTGCTGTAGAGTGGTTTTAGAATCGGTCGTTTGTACTCTTCATGAGTCTAATCTTTACGCACTCCTTATGAGTACATTCTTTACGTACTTCTCATAAGTACATTCTTTGTAGTCTAGATTGTACAGTATACATGTTTCTAGACTTGGTTGTAAGAATGATCAAGATAGTGATTCATTCATAAGTTCTTTACGTACTCCTCACGAGTACATCTTTGAAATCTAGAATTTTTAATATTTTTCTTTTAGTATCTAGATTTGATTGTTAGAATGATCTTGAAAAAGATTCATTCATAAGGAAGAAGTTTTCGTACCTCTTCTGTTTGTATTCTTGGAATACTGATTTTAATATATTTTTCCGTCCTGTAAAGGGCAAGTTCACAAGTCTTTACTTGTGAACATTTTTAATTCTGAGTATTGTTATTTTATCTTTATATTTCCGCTGCATGTTTGTTCAAGTGTCATAACACTTAAGATAACACCTCTGTATTAAACGAATTCGGGACCATAAATTATTTCAATATCAATCCCAACCCGACCGAAAAAACCTCCAACCGCAACCCCAAGCCTACCCGTATCAAAAACTGATATCAAGCCTCGAGACCCCAAAATCTGTCACTAGTGCTCTTAAAGATCCCCATTGGCGTGCATCCATGAAAGAAGAAATTGTTGCATTGAAAAACCAGAATACATGGTCCCTAGTTCCTGGTAATATTTCCTCTAATGTTGTTGGTTGTAAGTGGGTTTTCAGGATAAAATACAACTCTGATGGGACAATTAGCCGATTCAAAGCTCGTCTTGTTGCGAAAGGATTCCATCAACGACCAGGCCTAGACTATGACGAGACATTCTCGCCTGTAGCTAAGCATACAACAGTCAGAGTCATTCTTTCTATTGCAGTCTCTCGCAACTGGCCTCTTCGGCAATTGGATGTTAATAATGCGTTTCTTCACGGTTTTCTGAACGAAGATGTTTATATGTCTCAACCACCTGGATTTATTGACGAACAATTCCCCAACCATGTCTGCAAGTTGAATAAGGCAATCTATGGTCTAAAACAAGCCCCACGGGCGTGGTTCTCAGAATAGCAACGATGTTTATTTTCACTTGGCTTCATCAACTCCGCGTCAGATACTTGTCTATTTATCTTTGCCCATGAAGGAATTATCATCTACTTAATTGTTTATGTGGATGACTTGATCATTACAGGGAATCACTCACCGTCAATTGAGACATTTGTAAAGAAGATTGGCGCACAATTCTCCATCAAAGACTTGGGTAATCTAAATTTCTTTTTGGGTGTGGAGGTGACAAGAAGCAAAAATGGTGTATTTCTTTCTCAGAAAAAATATATTATGGAGCTCCTAGATCGTGCAAATATGGTCGGCGCCAAGGCTGTCAAGACACCTCTATCCACCGGCAATACCCTATCTATTAGTGATAGCGCTCATCTTGGTGATGCCAAAGAATGTCGCACAATTGTCGGCAGCCTACAGTACTTAACGCTCACCCGTCCAGACATTGCATATGCTGTGAATAAACTTGCTCAATTTGCAAATCAGCCTACTACAAATCATTGGACAGCCGTGAAACGAGTTCTTCGCTACTTGGGCGGTACATCTGAACATGGTTTGTTTTTGTCCAGTAACTCTCCTCTTACACTTCATGCCTATTCTGATGCTGATTGGGCTGGAAACAAGGATGATCGCACATCTACAAGTGCATTTATCGTCTTTCTTGGTCGCAATCCGATTGCTTGGAGCTCTAAGAAACAACGTTCTGTTGCTTTTTCATCTACCGAAGCTGAATACCGGTCAGTCGCAATCACAGCACGTGAATTGTGTTGGGTACAAGGTCTTCTCAGTGAGCTATCAATCTCTCTTGCCACTCAACCAGTCATCTATTGTGTCAATCTTGGCACAACATACCTTTGCGCCAATCCAGTTTTTCACTCGCGCATGAAGCATATTGAGGTGGCATTTCACTTTGTTCGGAAACTTGTTCAAGCTGGGAAGCTGCGGGTGCCTCATGTCTCATCCAAAGATCAATTGGCCGACTTGCTGAC